>NC_063215.1:49028633-49331663 GCF_020740725.1 Corvus hawaiiensis | reverse complement strand
GATTGTTTGCTGCCAGTGAAATGTATGTGGTTGTACAAAACCGTGGAAAAGTGCCAACAAGTTATGGCAACAATGTTTTACTCTCTTCCATTTGGATTCCCTCTATCTCCTTATACAAGCAATGGAAAGTCAGACCAGCTCTTCTGGACAATTAACTCCATTTGAGAATCTTAGGTGGTGCTTGAAGGGATAAGTAATTTCAGAAGAGAACTAAAAGTTATAAATATACCAGCAATTATTACTGTCCAAGGTCTGGGGTATTTTTAAGTTTGGAGACACACACACCCACCCCTAAAGTACAACAAATAACTGTAACCCATCATCAGTGGAAGGGATAAACACCTCAGACAGATGTGTCAAAGATGTTCACCATATATGAGTATATATAACTGAATCGTCTATATGTTTTACGCCAGAAGTAGACAATCTTCTTTGTCCTTGATTATGTTACATGTCTCTGCTTTCTCAGAACAGTAAAATGGCTAGAAAGAATTACAAAGTGTAGGGCAAGACAAAGAAAGACTGAGTAAATATAACATTTGTGGATGATGAGTGATTAAAAAGAGCCAATGTATGATAATCACTGAATATTTTTCCACATGAAGGTTATCCAAAACATTTTCTATGTTATTTTTTTTACATCGTCTTGTTTTCCTGTTTCCCAGTTAACGTTTTCTTCCTTATTTTTGTTCAGTTTTGAGTTCTTTTAAGTACATCCTCAAGTATAGAGAGAGCTGAGTATCTTTCTTGAGCTCTTTAATGTCATTATAGGAAAATTTTCCTCTGAGTATGGACCCCAATTTCCTGATAAATGTCCATGGGTCTGTAAAGGCCTTTGGAAAATAGTTTGTATTGTATTTGAAGGGTGTTGGGGGGGGGGGGAGGGGGATTGGGGAAGTAAGATCTCTGATTCTGAGCTACTCTCTTTGGTGCCCCTCAGTCTGAGATGGATTGAAACCACCAAGAATGCCTTTACTGTCCCAACGTTTGATGACAGAAATAAGCTTGAAAAGGAAAGACTAGATTTGGTGCTGAAGAATTCAAAATATATTCTATGTACAGTTTATTGTATAGTGCTTATTTTAAGGATGCTTTTGAACTCAATTCTGTTAACATAAAGTCTACAGAGTTAAGTCCATGCATAAAGTGTAACAGAAAAAAAAAAAAATCAAGGTTCTTAATATCTATCTTGCTCTGCAATTTTCAGATATTTTTGTAATATTGCCTGACCAGAGGACATCTGAGGAAATTAAATGATTATTCTCTCTGTTTTCCTTACTATAATTTATTTTCCCACTGTTAATTCATTGAGAAAAAAAAATGGCTTTTTATAGTGTCTTTTGGAAGAAATCAGAAAATGGTTTTTAAATATCATACAAAACTGAATTGTGTATCAGCCATTGTTAATTCCTAAAATAGACTGCAGCAGCTTCATGAAATGACTTAAAAACACTACTAACCAATTTAAATTTAGCAATCATAGCCATAATTCTTTGGAAGCTAAGCGAACATCTAATTAGGTATTTTATAATTACCTTATTTGGAACCTGGCCAGGACACCATGGCTGATATTACACCTCTTATGAAAAACTCCAAGACATCTGTTTTTGTCACAAGTGAAAAAGACTGCTTCTTCCTAAGATTAAAATTTCTGTTTGTCTATGTTTTTAAAGCCTGTTCAAACTGCTGCTTAACCATAAACCTGCTGCTTTGAACAAACATCAAAGGACACTTCCTTTCTCCCAGGACATGTGTCATGAAATGTTCTATCATAGACCAGTGTCCAGGCAGCCCTTGTGAAATCCCTTTCAATTTGGAGGAAGGCTGGAAAACAGTACATAATGGGGAAAAATACAGCATGTGTCGTTATCTTTGAAACAATGACTTCAAAACCATCCTCCTCAGTATTTTTCACTCTACCTAGTATGCACATGTCCAAGTTCAAACTCAAGAGAGATTGAAGAGGCCTTTTTAAAAAAATTAAAGGCATTGTATATGACGGAAACCTGTTTCCACTCTTCTCCAGCACAGAATTCTGCCTTTTTTGCTTCGTAGTCTTATGTTTGTTTTGCCAGTTCTGGAAACTCTGGTTGTAAAATGGAGCCCACTCTTGGCAGTACAACTGGATTAGCCACAAGGAAGAGTGCATAAAAGTCTTGGCTATATCACCAGCCCATGCAACTGGGAAGAGGGAAGATCTTCTTTCAACACAAAACACTGCTTTCTTTTTCTGAGGGAATATTTGCCAGCCTCATCAGTCTGGCAAAAAGTCATACCCTGCACAGAATCTCACATCCCCATAACAAAGAGATGGTTAATTCCAGCTTCTGTCTGGAGCCATAGTGTCATCATTGTTTTTAGGGGTGCCCTAGCTGGCACAGGGATCTCTGTGGATGATGCTTTGGCTGAGTTGGCTGCTCTAACCTTTATTTTCCTGGAAGAAGCCTCAAGGCCTGATGAAAATGGAAAGAAAAGAAGGAAAAAGGAGACCCTGGACCTGTTTTTTTGTCTTTTATGTAATGGCCATACTAAGCTTGATGGAACAGAATGAACTGACTTCCTGATTCATGAAGCAGAATTACCCATGGCTAACGCTCTGCTTGTCCTACCACAGACTGTGTGATGCACAGCCCATACCATTTTAACCACTGCTATTTCAAAGCTGTGCCAGGGTTTTACAGAGACCTACTCACCTTCTCTGACAAAGCTGAAGTATTAGGTATATTCTTAGAAATGGAATAATGTATGCTTTTAATAATCTGCTTTTTGTTTTTGTTCAGTGGCTTTTCTCACAAGTAGAATAGAGTTGACCTTATTCTATGCAGATGAAATATTGAAACCTACACTGTAAAAAAGCACAGAGGGTTTCACTGGAAACTGCAGAATTACCATTTGTAGTGTATGACAGCACCAGAGATTTTGTCCAGTGCTACTTATTTTACCAGGGAAACAATGCAGGGAAAGGTCAAAATGCTTCTTGGCACTTTCACAAAAATGTCCTGTGAATTTCTCTTTTTTGAATTTTCCACCTCTTGCATTCTGTGCGTTCTTCTGGATAGTTAGGTCTGAAAGCCGATGGTCTTTGTCACCCTTACTATTTAGTATTCGGTCCTCTCACTAATGCTTTCATGCTCAGGCTATTAGATCAACTGGAGCTGGTTCTAAGAATTCTCTGTCCACCCTACAATGAACAGTTTGTTTCCATTCAAACTAGTAGAAATAAGTATCTGAGGACATGGGAAGATTTTTCACTGGACAAAGCTTTAATTAACCATTGCATACATATAGACAGGCTTTAGGAGAAAAATACACTTAGCCAAGAGGAGATGTATTTAAAAAGAAAAGTAACAGACTTTGGCTACATGATACTGCCTATCTGTAATACAAAGTTAAAGAGAGCTACATTTGAGTCGCGTTTGCTAAGAATTTTAGGTATCTCTTCTACTATTGACAGGCTTCTGTTCTCTTACTGATGGGAAACTGTCTGCCAGCTTTTTCTACTATTTTATTGTTGAAAACACACCAGGAACTTCTCTGATGAAATAAACTAAAATGAAAAATATGGTATTTCTGTAGGTTTCTTTTCCTGTAAAAAAGAGTGTTTAGCCACCTCTATGCTAGTCAACAAACCAGTTAGGCTCTGATCGATTTCAAAGTCAATTGGCTTGACACATTTCAAATCACCATAGATAGTCACTCCCCAATCCCCAAAACAGGGTGATTGCATTCCAACTGCCTGTTGGGAATGTCCTGGCCTGTGTTACCTCCTGCTTCTCTACAAAGAGTGACCTGAGAGTTTTGCAGTTGACTCTGATCAAAACTGTGGTCAGGCATTATACTAGTGATTTAAAAGCTCCTGTAGTAGTGGTTGGCCTGTGTCCTGGCGATGCTTGGTTAGCTAGTAGAGATGTAGCCCAGGGTTTTTGTTTCCTCAGTCATGTACTGTCAAATGTATCCTCAGACACAGAGCCAGAACTACTGTGACTTTCAGCAAAGACTGAAAGCAAGCAGACAAATTTTCTTTTTGTGGCCATTGTCTTGTAGAGTTTGTTTAATTGTAGATGCCCTGGCTGATAAGAAGCATGAGCATACATGTCATACACAGTCTGCCTGAACAACCCTCTATTTTCATGGTAAATATAACTAAAGACCATCCTACTCTTAAAAAATGTTCAAAACTTTTTCAAAGGATATGAAAATTTAGGTCATTTTTATGACTGCTCTAAGCATCCATACTGAATACTTTTTAAGGAAATAGAAAGAGATTCACTCCTGCAAGAAAGTGTTAATATTTGCAATTATTTTCATTTAAAAAAACAAACCAAAACCAAAGCAATGCTTCTGTGAAAACACTCCTCTACTTCCATTTTGGACTATGATTGTTGTTTTGATAGTGAGATGTGCCTTTTGATTGTCCATAAAAGAAATTTACACAAAAAAGCCCCATGTGTGAAAAGAAGTATTTTTGTAATGGGAGTCTTGTGAAATTCAGCTGCAAGTGTTAGTAGACAAAATACTTTCCAGAAGGGCTGGCTGCCTCAGTGGGCTGAGGTGTAGCAACAAGTGTGGGTCATAGGTGTTTCCCCCAACCCATTTGCAATCTGTCACCTTCTCCCAGGTGATAGGGAGAGGCAGTCTCCAGCTTCTGGGCCTAGACTGTACTTCAGAAGGGGTGTGCCAGCTGCTGATGCTCCTCAGCTTCCCAACTCCACATAGACATGGCCACCATAAAACTAGAAAAATTCCTGCCTCTGTTATGGATCTTGCCTTGTTTTATTAGGGACTTTTAAAATGCAGACACATCTCTTTATATTAACTTCTTTGGTCACAGGAGTGTTAAACTCAGGTACATAAAATCTTTTTCTGCTCAGGCTGACATACCAAATCCACTTGATTTTCATAAAAGTCCACTACGGCTAAGTGTTGAAAGGTCTTTCTTTCGTTTGAACCCATTAATACCTAATACTAAAGTAAAATATCTCAGATAGCAGCAGAATTTGACAACAGTAATCACTTTCTCATTGTTTTCTTCTTATCTCTCACTACCATAAGACATTGATTTTTGCCCATGATGTAACCTTATTGACTGGTGATGAGATGATGAGAATGTGTGCCAAGTGAACTTTGTAACTAATCATGCCTTTTCTTTAGAAACATTCTTCTGGGGAAAAAAAAAATTGGTTTTGCTCACCATAGTCTGAATTTGCTTCACATTATCATTTCCAAAAGTTTGCTTTTCTTCATTAAAAAAGCGTGAAGAATTTCCTCTAATTAGTTTCTAACAGCAAACAACATCTTGACCTCATTTGTCAGAAAATGCAGAGCTGAACTGTATCATTTAACAAGGGAACACCACAAATTTATGATTAATGTATGGCACTTTCCATGACCCTATTTGACTCCCTTTGTGAATATTTAATGTATTTAGCATTGTATTTTCAATCTCAGATGACAAAAATTCAAGAGCTCATAGCATGCGGTGCTTTGTCTTATCAAATGAGCAATAATAAATTAAAAGCAGAGCTTTGAGGTATTTTTATAATAATTACAAAACATAAAACACAATCAAGGGCTGCATAAAAGACGTTTTCCATTCCTTTCTGCTCTTCTTAAATGTAAACAGAAATACCCTGAGGCAAAAGGAAGGTGGGGATGCAGAGAGACATGCATGTAAAAAAGCTGACAGGCTATCCAGACTGGGAAGCTAAGGCATAGAACACATCAAAATCCCACCAGCTGGCAGACTGAGATGGCCTATTACACCAGCAGCAATAGAAAGGTTGGCTTGACTGGGCTCAATGTAATTTATGTTCTCAAATCTATTACTAATTTTTCTGCAGATAGAGGATGGGAGCAGCCTCTCCAGAACACAAATCCTGCTGGTGGAAAAACATGGTTACTGTAAGATCTGAATATAAACCCTTCTGTCTTCCACAGAATCCACCCTTCTGCAGAAGGGTGATATCACTTCATAGTCTTCACCTTTGTGCTCCCCGTCCTTCTTGGAACAATGCTGTGCACTCCAGTCAGACAAAACTCCCATTGAAAGCCTGGGAATTTTGTTTGAGTCTAACATTAAGAAACAGCTCTTGTTTTGTCTCAAGGACAAAAGGACAAGGAGGATTCCCACTGGTTTTTATTTAACTTGGGGCCACATTATAATGTTCAGAACTATCCATGTCCTTCTCTATGAAGCAGGAGGACTATGCAGTCTGTGTATATTTTTTGGGGTTCACTCCTCCCTCACTGTGAGCCAGTGTTTTCCAAATGGCATACACACCTTTATAATAAAATAAATAATAATAAGGCTGGTGTAGATTTTGTATGAGCAAAGAGGGGTCCATGTTGTAACTTCAGATTTGCTTTGGAATTTTCTTATCTGCTCCCTTCATTTGCTTGGGTGGGTCACACCTTCACACAGTATGATTTTCTTCCATCTTAATTCATCATGGTTCAAATATGTGAGTTCACAATATTCAAACCCAGGTGTGGCTGAAGATTATACTGTGTCAGTGTAATTTGCTGCTAATCAGTAATTTGTGGCTGCATCAGTATAATTTGTCACTTTGTATTCATATAAATTGACCCAAAATTAGCAGTTAATGATATGTAGTAAGTACAGTGCTTTGTTTTGTTGTCTGGTTTTGGTGAATACCATGGCAGAAGCAAACACAATATTAGGAAGAGGATTTGTGGTTTTGTAGGTGTCAGTGATGAAATTCTCAACAATAAGAAAAATTCTTTTCCTTAAATATAAATTTAATAAGAATATCTGTTTGTGACAATAATGTTACTTGTCTACAGATGTGTCTACTTTTTTTTTTTTATTATTATTTTTCTCATTCCCATCCGATACTACTCATTTTCAGGATATGTATTACTCATTTTCAGGCTATCTTCCCAAAATGCAGGTTTATTTAAATTAAGTAGAATAGAAACACATGGATCAGAAACAAACCAATCAGCTAATGTAAGTCAAATGGTTTGAGAAGGCCACATAATAGCCATAGATTAAATTAATGGTCATTTTAACAATGTAGTGTGCTCCTGGCATAACATGTCCTTAATCACAGAGAAGAAAAACTAGCTGCATGCTGACATGGAGAAATGTGAAAGTGCTATTGCAGACTCATTTTCAGCAGCAGTTTGTTACATTTCCACACTTGATTTTGCATGACTCGTGTTCTGTATTCTGAGGTGTGAAATGTGGATTACAGATGCACTGAGAGACTGAATGATCCGTGAGCAAGCCCTGTGCAACTGGATCCTCACGGCCTTCAGCTGGATTCAGGGGACAGAGCCTCTGGAGGGTAGTGTGGAACACTGGGATCAGGTTACATGACAACTTTTACTATAAAGTATATTTTTGGGGGGGGTCATGATGGTCCTATAGACTCTAATTCTGGACAGATATAATACAATCCTTGTTAGAAAATGTGTGACACAAACATTTTATTTTTTTTAAAGACACAGACACAGTGAGCTTTCAAGGTGATATTGGCAGCTATGTTTTTTGAGCCAGCTGTTGAAAAGTGATACCTTTTACTCTATCTGCACTTATCATGCAGAGCTATTCACAAAAGTTTTTCTTAGCCCTTCACAGTGACTTACAGCTGTTTATAGGTAGCAATACTGCTGCCTCAGAGTTTGTATTGTAATGTAGTTTGTGTAATATGCTGAATTGCACAATGTAAATTTACAGTAAAGAACTATTGCCATGTAGACTCAACATTTAACTGATATCAACATAACAGAAATGAGTTGGCCCAAAGAATTCCTATTTTTCAAGACTCCTTAGATTGAGTTTAAATGGTTATAAGTCATTTTTGTGTTATGCTGCAGGAGGAATAACTCCACAGACACTTTCCTCTGAAATAATCTTTTTTCATCTTAGGACAATGCTAGCTGATAATTTTTATGATAGACGTGAAGAGAAAAATACCAGATCAATCTTCAGTTTAGGCCAAGGCTTCCTGGGTGATGAATAGACCCTGCAATTATAGTTATACTGGAATGGTTACCCGTGAAGCCCCAGAGTGACAACAGTGTACTGCTGAAGACACGTTGATCCAGAGTATTACATGACTAACACTTGACACAATATTTATTCACTTGTCCTTCACCATTCCTAAAATTTTTCAGGGAATATCTTGGCATTCAAGCATCTTGCAAGATTTTTAAGAGCTTTCTCACTGAAAGTGATTATTACCTGTTCATGTCTTTTTTTCCAGCTCTCTGAAGGTAATTACATGGGCTACACAAAAGTTCTTTGAGTATTTAAAGAGCTTCATGTTGCCTTTCTGCTCCTGGGATCCCATTAGCTCTCACAGGAGTGTTCTTATTCTGGATGCAGCTTCCATTGACAATAATTGTTGAGCTCAATGGCATGGTGTTACTCCACAATATCATTTAATATGACATGGTCTTCATAAACACTAGTACTAAAGCAACTGAGAATTTCTTGAGGCTAATAGAGTTTTGGATTATTGCTTTGAAGTAGTGCCAGAGGCACTAATAAAAAAGTTTCTCATGCTATTTCTCTGTCTATGTAATGTGGCCTTGGTCCTACTCCTGATTACAATTTTTCTGTACACAAATACCAGCAAGACAGTACAGCATTATTAACCCTCCTTGTCAGATTTTTTTCCCCTTAGAGAAGCTGCTGAGAGTCTCAAGGGTCTCAGCTTTATGTGTCTGAGGGCTGTTGTGTAAGGGTACAGTGAGTTTGGGGTTTTTACCTGTCTTACATCCAAATAGCCCCTCTTAACCAGCAACCATTTGGGCTGGTACAATCACAGGACACAGTTGTCTGGCATTAGTTATAAAACCACCTATAAAGCTGATTTTCTGGTTTTCTTTTACTGTTTTATACTCTTCCTCATCTTCTTCATCTTCTTAATATAATTGAATTTCAATACTAACATATCTGTCTTATTTCAAATTATCAAGGCTTCTCTAAATACTGATGTAAAACCACAGTAGCATAGTACAGAAGTACTAACCACAGAAAGCTGGTTCTGGAATGGAGAAGAAGGTGTAGGAGTGCAAAATAGATAGCAAAATGCACACAGACTGATCTTCCTGAAAAGCAGCCCAGATATTCACATCCCTTGGCTTTTTAGCATGCTGTGAGACTTGACTCAACTTTGGATTTTGTGTTCTGTGATAGCGTTATCATGAAACTGCACTGTTTGATACCAGTAGGACACCAAAAAAAGGTTTTGGAAGAACGCAAAATGAGGACTTGCTTCAACAGACATGTCTCACCATACAAATAGCCTCAAGAGAATAACAGCATCAGCTGTGCTGGGATTCCTTAGTGGGTTCCACTAGCATGACCATGATGGATTTCAGCATTGGTATTGTAACACTGTGTATAATAACTTCTTAGCACAGGATTTAGGATACCTGCCATGCGTAAAATAACTTGATTGTTCTGAAGTTTAAGGATAACATGAAAGTAAAACTTTCTTATCAGAGTTGCGGTGTTTGTTAATATGTTAATCACTGCAGGATTTTCAAATTGAAGATGTGTTAAGATAGTTAACAGCCACTTCCATTTCACTAGAGCATTTTAATAGGGAGCAGTGAGCTAAAGAGATGCCCTAAGGATTGTCATGTGTCACTACTGGGTATCTGGAAGAAAATAATGAAGTCTGAACACAGACATATTTTTGTGAAGAATGTTAGATTTTGTCAACCCATATTTTCAGACAAATTTTGTTTGAATGTAATTGTGTGAGTTCTTACCCTTTCTTAATTGTACTTTCGATTGCGGATAAAAGTGAGGTCAGAATCTCCAGGCCAAATGACATTTTTGTTTAATTTAATTTGCATAGAATTCATTAATCATTACTGTTCATGTTTTTGCTGAGGAGCTTCAGTGCGATTTTGGATTTAGAACTGAACTGGAAGTCAAGTGAGTTTCATTTGCGGATTTAATGAGAGTATGCTCAAGCCTCTTTAAAAATCCCTGTTCTGGTACAATGTCACATACATAATGTAACATCTTAACATGATGCAATACCAGCTGCATGTTGTCATCTTTTGGATCAAATGTAATGTAAACACTATTATGTAAATGTGATAGAAACACTGAATGCTAGCAATAAGGAAAATACCTCAGGGCACTTTTTTAATCAGAGCAGAATCATCCTGTTTTAACTCTAGTAGTTAAACACATGTTGCACTTTTTCAGGTTTTTTCCCTCAAAAGGTAAAACTGATGGTGGAACTAGACCCCACTGGTAGAGCTATATTTGCATTGAAAGCACATGTCTCTGCTTCTCCAGCTGCAGGGCATCACAGCATGCTGCTTATTGGCACACACTCCCACAGTCCTGTAAGACCACATTCAGGTGGTGCCTTCAGGACATTCCCACAGCCCAGCTCCACTCCATCTTCTGGGCTGGCATTTATACTCCTTTCTCCTTTATTTCACAGACAGTTGAACATACATAAAAGTAGTTACAGCAAAAGATCTGCTCTCATGTTGTCTTCCTTTTGGGCAGTGGCCCATTCCTGTTTCTTGGGGAATGTATGTGGGTATTTTAGCCATCTTTTTCCCCAAATGAATTTCAGTAGATTCTCACATTTATTCCTAAACAGGATGGCAGGTTTACCCACTGTTGTCAACATTTATTAAGTCAAAACATAGCAGTATTAAGCTTGCTTTCTTAAGGGACTGATCTAACAGTTCTTAGATGAGTAACTCTTCCAAAATATCTGTCTGACTCATGAGTTTCTTCCCACATAAACTCTCTTCTAGTTTCATTCGGCTTAGTGGCATTTTTCACTTCCTGTCCCAAACTATCAGACACTGTTTCTGTGAACTGTAAACAGTGGCAGGGTTTCCACCTAAGAAACTTCTGCAATGGGTGATATGTACAGACAGTTTAGGCAAAATGTGCTGGGAGGCTTTGCAGTGTCAGACGAAGAATCCAGGTAGGGGGTCAAGTTAACTTCAAAATCCTGCAAAGTCTTTTTTACAGGAAACATTAAAACAGGCTTGTCACCCATCACAGACAGATGGTCATCCTGATTAAGAAGCATATTTCCCTGTTATTTTTACAATACAGTCAAGGCAGATATTTCATCCCCTTCCGCATTTGATTGCAGCCACTCTTTCTCTCCCTTTGTGCTCTGTTGCCTAGAGAGAGCTCCTCTCCCCGCTCTGTTGTCACAGGCTACTAGTCTGTGACAAAGCTCAGTCTCAATCTCCCACAAAGCTGAAAAAGAAAAAGTCACAAAAGAGCCCTTTTTTCTTCCTTTTGGGTTTTGCCTTTTTCCTCACCCTGGCTGCAACAGGGGCTGCACACAGCATGGAGATAGCTTGCAGCAGATGAGAGAGGGAGGCATGTCAGAGGCAGGAGCTGGCAGCAAAGCCCCTGCTCATGATGCACAGGTGGAAGGTCTCACACCAGCGATACTGCTGCTGTCTCTGCCTTTGCCATTTGTCACTTTTGCCTGCATTGCTGCCAGGTCATTTCCTCCTTCACACTTTGAGAATGGTTCTTTCACTAAACTGTCATGTAAGCAAGGCTCAAGTATTTTGGGACAATTCATTCAAATGGAAGTAGCATTCTTGTTCTATTTTTAGAAATATATAAATTAACTGAAATTATGTTTACAGGAATAATTAACAGAATATTACAGAATTTCATGCAGCTATTTGTAGTGGGCTGATAGTTCAAAGGTATGCTGATGTCACCATTAGAGATTAAAGGTGGCTAATGATAATTAATTGTTACTAATGACATAACCTGAATATCACAGAACAGTCTGATAGAGTAGAAAATCCACCTGAGAATCTGATGCTGGGGTTGTAGCTCACACTGATCTTCAAGTTCCTCAGAGAGTATTGCTTAGTGACTGATAGTTTCATTAAGCATACTTAGATTGCTTAACGTACATCTGTTGGTACAGAATTTCACTGCAGTGGGGACACAGTCTAGACAAAGTCGGTTCTATAACCCTAAGAATCAGAGGCTTCCAAGCATTCTCATCTCCTTTCATTTCTCCTATGAAATATCCACTGAGGTTCTTCAATGACAGGGAGGTGGGATTAAATATTAAAGGTTGAATCCAATTGTGAATGAGAATGCCTCAAAGTCTAGGCATCTTTATAACTTTTTTTCTGCAAGTGGATTTGCTGCACTTGCTCAGAACTGCCTCTCTCCCAGGGTGCCTGATTTGTGACACCAGTCTTCTCTTTGCATCTTACCACAGTCTCCTGCTGAGTTTTGCCTTGGAGCTTTTACTGGCAAACATTCACAGAAACCATCCTCAAAAAGGGCAGAGATGATCACGAGCTTCAAATGATGTTTTCACATTTGTACTCCTTTTCTTAATTCAGTAGTATATTGTAGTTAGAGCACACAATAAGGAAGTGGGAAACAGGTAAACTTCCTTCTCTGTTTGATGGTCAGAATAGTATTGACACAAATTCAAATTACAGGATACCTTCTTCAGTTTGGTACTGCTGTTTTTCTCTGCCTTCCATAATCTTCCTGCCAGTCATCTTGAGACTTCTAGGCTAGGAGACCTCAGTGTATTTAAAGGGCTCAGTGTTGAAAATATTCAAGCTGATTTCACCTTCCTGCATAGGCATTTCCTTGTAATCAGAAAGATAGAAATGCTTTATTGCTTCACTCAATGAAGAAGAGAGAAGGCAGAAGGAGAAAAAGACTATTTTTATTCCAAATGATGTATTTGGCTGTGGAAAACTGGAATCTTATTCTCATTGATTTATTTGGCTGAGGAAAGCTGGAGTCTCGAGTTCTATTCCACACACCAACAACCTTCTGCAATGATTGTTTCATTCAAACATCAAGGGCAGCTGGAGACAGACATAAAGTCCATCTGTCTTTATCAAGGATTGATTTTTATTTTACTAGTTTGATTATTACCAATCTAGTTTCCTTATAAGATAGCACTATGATCTAAATAAGATATTTATCTATATGATCCATGTTTAGGAGTTCGATATGCGCAGGAGCTTCATATGTGATTAGTTGTCTTGGTTTTTGTATGCATTCACTTCTGTACTGCAGTTGTGTATGGGAAAATATGATCTGGATACACTGCAGTCTTTACCTAACCAAACAATATGGTTTTTTGGTTAAGTTCCATTATCACTCCATTTCACATAGCAGACAATGAAGGTTCGCTAAGCTTTTTTTTCCTTCATAGTTTTACAGAGTGAGCTGAAGTCAGTCCTGGAGTAGCTCCATTAAATCTAATTACATTTTTCTAGTGGTAGATGGCCCTGCCTGCAGGACAGGAGCTAGGTGAACTTTAAGGCCCCTTCCAAACCAAATCATTATATGATTAAATTAACTCTAGCATTGGTTTGGCCCAGTGCATTTCTATTCCAAAGTGATAAATTGACCATGAAAAGCATAGTCTTTTACTTTGCATGTGGTTAATTTCACAAGAATGACAACTATCATTTCTGAGGCTAAACATCCTTGGAAGTATCTCTGTGAATCATGCTGAGAATGAAAAATATCATATATACATAGCATCAAAGGCACCAACATAAAGCTATAGTTTAAAAAGTCAGCATTCCTGTGGTATTGAAAGGAATTAATCTGAGGAAATGACAGAAATTATTCCTCTGAGAGGAGCAACACTGAGAAAATGCATGCATGTTAAAAATGTGTAAATGCTTTACTGTTTTCTAAAATTGAATTAGGTTCCAAGTGAATGAAGGGAAAATAAGACTGCTTGGAAAAGAGCAGTCAGTCATACCAATTGATGTAAGATCAAAAAGGGAATGAGACAAACTGTGGCCCTCGTTCACCCAAAAATAAGAGGACAAGTGATCATGTTCAAATAAAGTCATCAAAGAAATTTTCTTCAAAATAACATCCAAGACATTTTCACATGTACCAATCATAGAATCCTATGAATCAAAGAATATCTCAAGTTAGAAGGGTTCAGTATGGATCACTGAGTCCAACTCCTGATCCTCATGGGACTACCTACAACTAAACCACATGACCAAGAGCATTGTCCACACACTCCTTGAACTCAGACAGGCTTAGAGCTGTGACTACCTCCCTGGGGAGCCTGTTTCAGTGACTGACTGCCCTGATGCACACCCTGACCAGAGAGATGTGCAAATACATCTTTGACAGGGAATTCTCTTTGCTTTTGTGAGGAGAGTGACATGAATTACCTCACTTCACACTGATCCCTCATGAAGTTTTCGTAGCAGAACAGGAAATTCTGTTTTGAAATCAGGACATACAATGAGATTCCTAATGACTAGATTCAGATCAGAATTAAAATGCTTTAGTGAGTGCTTCTATGTACTGAATGAGTCATGAATTACATCTCTGTTCTCAACACTATTTCAAATCAAGAAAAAAAGGCAGAGAGCTGTTAAGCCCCTATCTTTCCCATTGAAATAACACAATATAGGCCCTAGAACTTAGATATTGTGATAAACTCATCTTGTAATTACCCTGGTCCAGAGATAGCATTGTTCCACTTTGTAAAATTCTTCAAAATCCAAACAAAAAGTAGCAAATCTAAAAGTAATAAAGTAATACCTGGCTAGTTTATTTTCTGATGCAACACCTGGGTTTCTGTTGTCCAAAATGCACTTATTGAAAGTGGAAAATTAAGAGAAAAGACTGAAATATTCTACAACTTGATGGCCAAGAGTCTTTCCTAAGAGAAAAGTTAATGGATAAGACCCAGATGCCATAAACTGTCTTCTACAGTCTTTCTGACTTGAGGCACTTTTTTTTTTCCTTTTTTTTCCCCTTTTTTCCTTTTTTTTTTTTTTAACTGAAATGTGGTGTATTAGCTTCCTTAGTTGGAAAGGTGAATAAAACATGTATTATAGAAACAAACTTTTTTTCTTTATTCTTTCTAAACTGTGTTATTTTCACCTTCAATTTTCTTAAGATCAATGAGTTTAAAATCTCTTCTTTGAAAGTTCCCATTGCTCACAAAATCATTTGATCACAAAATAATTTAGGTCATAATGGACCTCTGGGGGCCATGTAGATTAATATCCCGCATAAAGCAGGACTAACTTCAAAGTTATGTCAGGGAGGTGAGGCCTTATATCATGTCAATATATCTTCTCAAGTTTTTAAAATTTCCAAGAAGAGAATTCTATCTTAATTGCTAGAAAAGACTATTAACTCATGTTTTCTTTATTCGCATATTTTTGGTTGACATGTAATGAAAAGCTGTAGTAAGAAGACAATCTGACTTAAATGTTAGTCATCAAGGATAATTATCTCTCGAAAAGGATCACTTCTCTAGACAATGAAGGAATGAGATATGTTTTCTGTCTTGTATTTCAGGATAGCAAACTCCATCAGCTTCTCTGGGTCATCCTCTGAAGGAGGCTCCCTCTGAGGACCTAAAGAACTTTCTTAGGTTTGGGTTATCCTTTGATTTTCCATATTTGGAGACTGTTCTTCAAAAGAAGCTTGCAAGAAAAATCTTGTTTCATTATTCTGAGATGTTTCAATTGCATTTATTCTTGTATAGGAGTGCTGGTATGAATTCACCACATGGGTTCATTTTATGCTTACTATGTAAATGAAGACTCGTTTTGATTTTGAGCCAGGCAAGTCGCTGTTTATTTGTGTGTCACCATATATTCCTGTGTGCTTCCAGAATTTACACTGTAATCAGTTCTACTGTTTATTTTGAAGTTCATTCTTCCTTCATTTGTTGCATCGCTAAGAAAAAATAAAAACAAAACTGAACAAATCTTACAGACTCCTGTGATCATTTGCAAGAGATAAGTAAGATAGTGGTTTGTCTCTGCCTCGCAACCAGAGCTGTATTCTCCAGTCTCTGTTCTTGGACAGATTGTAATTTTGATCTCTGTTATTTTTGCAGAAGATCATATGGACTCTGCGAGACATTTGCTTTCTTTACAAGACATGATACCCCACAGCCTGATGCCCTTGAGTTGTGACTGCCTCCACATTTATTGTGTTTGCTGTTGCTATCTCTACAGTTTATTTATCCTTGCATTCAGCCTTTCTGACCTTGCACATCCACTTTGTATCAATATATCTCAGTCCTTTGACTGTTTGCAAGCACTATCATTTCTAGTTCCATTTCACTGAAAACATGCACTCATCATGTTAAAAAAATCAGGTAAATTTCAGTTGGTGGCATTTCCTTTGACACTGCTGCTCTCACAAAACTTTTGCCTCTAATTAAGCTCTTTGTTAACCATTTTGTTAACACTGCTTAGTTCAATTGGTTATATTTGCAATTTAATGGCCAACAGTAACAGCTTCCTGCTTTTTGCTTTTAGCAAAGATGTGTCTTTCATTTTTGATCTTCTGTTTCTCCTCTTTCCTGGTACAGGGCACCCTAGATGTGAACTGTCTCTCAAAATTCGCTGTTATCTTTTCTGGCCAAGTGTATACTTAAATCTTCTTGTAGCTCCTGGTTAGAACAGCTGGGTTATGCTCCACATGATTTCTTCATGGTCTCTTGAATCAGTCAAGAAGACTAAATTGCAGGTATAATTTTTCTAGAGATTCCTATTTGGTGTCTGTCTTTTTAACTCAGAGCCCCACCCTAAAGACACTGAGACTTTCAGCTATGCCCTATGTATGATTTCTCATAGATTTCATTTAAATTCTTTTTAGGTTATCTCACATGTTATTTAAGTTCTTTGTGTTCCCACAATAATTTGCTTTTAAATGTATTAATTTTATTCCATGTTATTTTGTGCATTTGTCTTCTAATCTGTGACCAGTTCTCAAGTCTACATAGAATAATATACTTTTATTGTCTGAAATTTTCTATACCTTGGTCTTTCTCAGAGTATGGCTCCTGACAACAAAATCTAGAATTTCTCTTTACCTTCTCTGAATAGTCTGTGCCATCTGTTTCTAGTTTGTTACTTGATTAATGGATTCGACTTATTAAATAAGGTAAACCACCATATTTTTCCAGCTTAGTATTCTTTCATCTTAATGATTTGAATTGACTTGCTGAGTTACCAGATGAATACTGGATCCAGGGAAAAAGAGGAGGTAGAAAACGGCATCAAATTAATTAGTCTGCCTCTGTAATAGTAGGGAATTATTGAGATGGATCAAATGTGCTCATGAAACTGCAAATTTCATAGCTTTTTTAAGTTAGGCACTCTCTCTATGAAAATGTAACAAGCTTTCCTGCCCTTACCTGCACCTTAATATCTTGCTTCAAAAAAGTTATTATGTATTATCTAAGATTTCTTGATAGTCCCACTCATAATAGGTTGATATCTATGATGAGCATTTCATAGGTCTTCAAATTCCATATAAACCTGTGCATTTTATTTTATACACATTCTGCAAAATCTTTATTTCTTGACACAGTGCTAGTGAACTTTGTTAAGTCTACAGCAGATCATTTTTTGTAGGTTACAGTCATTTGATATTTGACAATCCTCTTCTCTCTGGAGTTTTTCCAGATCTCTTTTTCCTCCTGTAATTTAGTTTCTCAAGTCTTTGTGCTAGCTCATTCATTGTTTCCTTTCTTTGAATAAATATTCAAGAGCAGCATTAACAGTTCTTGATATGTTGTTGTTCTTGACCATTTTGACTATATTCCAACTACTGTCATTTTCTGAGTCTTTCACAGATAAAACCTCTATCTGAAGATTGAATGTGCTTTCATTTGTTTGGTTTTTTCCCTGTCTTACTCATTATATCACTCCATAATTATAACCTAAGAAACAAAAAGCTTTATTTTTATCCTTTCTTGCTGTCAATCTGATGCCTTTTTTCCCCACATAGTTGTCTTTCAAAAAGCATTTTCAACTATTATATCTTTTATCTCCTCTACCATGACACATGAATATTTTTTTTTTAAGAGTCTTTTGGCTCTTTTTTAAATTTTGGGTTGGTTTAGTTTAGTTTAGTTTTGTTTTGTTTTATCAAGTCTCTCAAGAGAAAATGGACTTAAATTCTGAAGGCATTTGGTCTTTGATGTATGTTCACTCTGGGTCATTTTCCCTATTGATCACATCACATTGTGAATGATATTTATAGTCTCTTCATCAGTTATCCTTATCTTATCTCTGAGAGTTGTCTCTCTGGTTTTAACACAATCTTCTAAAGTTTCAAGCTTGTTAATCTGCTACCAGCCTTTATTTTTGCTATCTTTGATATCCCATGTTATAATTGACTCATGCCTCTTTTGTGTGGTTCTTTTATGTTGCAATTCTTGCTTTCTTGCACTTTCTTATTTGCTGTTATGAAAGAGTGGCTGAAGTCACTGTTGGCTTTTGGTAGTCAGATGTTAGCCCTGTCTCTTGAATCAATAAATACACAGGGCTGATTGTAGTACTTTCATTCATTTTCAGTGAATTTGTTTAGCACTTTCAGATCTTCAGTGAGCTTATTGACTCCAGCTTCTGATCAATAAAGTGTGCTTCCAGGAAATTCTGGAAGTGTTACAGACAACTCTATCACTCTCCACCACATTCCTCCCCCATAAAACTGTCAGATTTTTTTGCTATGATTGTTCTCTTTGGATGTTTAATTTTCTTAGGCACCACAGATATGGTGAAAAGGGCTATTGCTAGGAGACTGTTCTGTGTTTCTTGGCCGTGCTAACCTGACTTGTGCCAATAAGATTACCAAATGTCATATTCCCTCATCATATGACAGGACCTGGTATCCACTTGAAACAAATGCTTACTAGCTGAATGTAGCTCTTGGCAGCATTTTATTTTGTAAGTGGAAAACCATTCCTTTTTCTTTTTTTTTATTTATTGAAGTAGCATAGAAGATGAAGTGGTTGGTTGTTTTTTTTTTTTTTCTTTTGGGATCCGCTGAAGTTTTATGGAAGCCATTGGAATTTAGAATTAATTAATATTCACATATAGCAAAGTGTTGACAATAACTTTCCAAAATTGTAAATTTGACATTTAGCAGCATCATTTAAGAGAGCAAGAGCTTTCCAAACTACAGTTGAAAGTAAATTAACTGTGATATAAATGTTTGTAACTTTAGTCACCTACTGAGCAGCTAAGGAAGTTTGTGTTACGGCTGGAGACTTCCACATGGATGTTATGAGATACTTCCTCCCCAGTTACCTTGCCAGACATTATGTTTTACCTCAGGTATTTCTATTTAAAATGCTCATTATTTTATCTTGCACAATTCAAAGTAAAATTCTGCATGCCAGGACCAGTTTGCTTTAATGATTTCTTATTTCAAATGCTTTAACAACAGGCTACTGCTTTAGTTGATACCCTGTGAAGGGTTCCAAAGCAAGATGTTTGAGGAGACTGGAAATCATACTCAAGCAACAGATACCTGCCTCCACCAGACCTTGTGTTCATTTACTACATCAAAATGACTCAGATGTCATACCCATAATTTACATATTTACCCAGTGAATTAATTAGTTTTTAATGTACTCAGAGAGAACCCTCTAGACTGTTTCCTGAAGAACCTCTTCAAATGTCATTTGCCTGAACTGTGAAGAGCTCTAAAGTTCCTCCAAAGCGTTCCTTTTTTAGGAAAGGGATTTAATCCTTTCTACTGACTGAGAGACAAATGCATTCCAGGGAGACAAGCGTGCATCAGATGTTTGGCTTTTTACACCCCCATTAGTATTTGAAGAGGTATGAGGGAATAGTTGCTCTGTTAAGGCATTCCCTGATGTCAGTAAACAAGAGTCCACAGTTATACTGAGTGATTAAGTGGGAAGCTGCCAACACTTGTTTGATGAAATTCGTAAGGCCATTGTTGAGGCAGTATATGTTGTACAGATGAGCAGTCATGAACGTCAGCCTGGAAAGTATTGATGCATGTGCTTGCATCCACCACAGAAGGAGTAATTAAAAAATTAACCTTTCTGTTATTTCATTCTGAGCAACAAGAGTGGAGGAATGTTTTATTTACTAAATGACCAGGACATGAACTCTTGAGTTTCCCTGTGCTTTACAAATGTTTGGAGTTTCTATTTTTCTTCCATTTAAGAAGACCACATATATGATATTGCTGTTATGATGATGATGTTTTGGCATAAAAGGTGTGTTTTCATCAGTACCTGAGCACTGCTAAAAGTGTTATCAATAGACGTTTATGCAAGTCTAATTTGTATTTTAAATAAAGCCTGAAAAAAACCCTTTGCATAGGTAGTTACTTAGCCAGTTAGATAATTTCCTTCCTTCCTTCCTTCCTTCCTTCCTTTCCTTCCTTCCTTCCTTCCTTCCTTCCTTCCTTCCTTCCTTCCTTCCCTCATTTAAAAACATTTTCCAAAATATAAAGTAGGAAAAAAAGAACCAGTTAAAAAGAGTAATTTTTATCAGATAGCCTTTTCTGCAGCCCTCTGTCAGTCAACACCCACTCCACCCTGCCCAGAGAAGGGATCATGACAAAAGTGTGTCAGGTACTTCAGATCCTTCACTATGTGGCAGAGTTAATTAGCTCTCTTCTGTGAATTGCTTGTTTGTCCAGGTGTAGGAAAACGACCCCTTATCGACAACTCACAGCCCTTTAGCAGTGGAATGTGCAGGCAGAGTCTGCAACAGGGGATTTATCTGGCAGAGCTACTTCCATGGAATGTTTCTTTTCTGCCTATGAAGCAGTCCCTCCCTCCCCACACCCTGCCATCCCTCCACTTGGTACATGTCTCTGTAGTCCCCTGAGTCTGTGATTTACTACCTTTTTTGTAAACAGGACGACTAAATCTATTTTCAAGTATAAAATTATATGCATGTCAGAGTTAGGAAATGAACTTTTTTTTTTCCTAGATCCTTTTTTTTTGTTGTTTTGTTTTCCTCTGGTTTATGTGCAGTTTTTTGTAGACTTGCTGTTATAGGTAAGATACCTTCAGAGCATATACAATCAAAGTCAAATGACAAATTTTATGCTGGGTTACACAATTCTGGTGTCAAAATCACAACCCTCTCGCTTCATGTCTGTCCAGGTAAGTCTCCAAGCCTCCCTGGTCTCCGTGCCTGTCATTCTGTACCTAACTATTAAGGTATCAGTGGCATGAAAAGAATTTTATCAGCACAATAGTAGATCTTTATATCGCTAGGGATATCTCTAAATGAGTCTGCTCTGGTGGTCATTACACATAAAGCTTATATGCAGAATGTCTCACCAATGATGAATTTGACTGTCCCCTTTGAATGGAGAGGTATTTGTTTGCTTTACAGAGACAATGCCTGATAGACAAATATTTCTGTCTCCTGTCTGTATCAGATGAATTATTAGAACTATTCAAGAATCATTGAATAATCAAGGATAAGAATGCTGAAGGATTAAAGATAAGTTGCTGTGGAAATCAGAGAAGAGATGAACTGTATATGATGGAATGAGTCAAGGCCTTTTTAATGTATACAGTCTTCATTATTGCTAAGAGAAGGGAATTTGTGAGAGACTATCGAGAGGACCATCCTTGAACCTCTCTAGACTTTTTTTTACTCTTTTTCTCTTGCTTTCTGCTACTCTTCTCTTCAAGGAATACGTCATATTGCTTGTGTATGATGTGCACCTCTACCTCCAGCATTTGCAAGCTATGTGTGCTAGCTGCTCAGCAGAATGGGCATTTGCCCAGTGCTCTTGCATCACATTAGCTGTTCCGTATGAGGAAATGAGAGATTTCACTTTGCTTACAAACTGACATTTGACATATGGTCCATTAATGCTTCATCATGGTTTTTCAGACATCTGTAGAGGTGTGCACAGAAGCCATGCTCATGGCATGTCTGAGAGCTTGCAAATGCACACTGTCTGTGCCACAGTCTGGGCTGATCAGTTCCTCTGCCCATGTCCTTTGGGGTGTTTCTCACATGGGGGGCAGGCAGCTCACTCTGGTTGCCAGCTTCTTGTCAGATGCAGTTCAAAACATTGACCATCAGCTGTACACCTTCCTCCTGTATAACAGCTGAAATGCCATCCCCAATAAAAATATGCATTGTTAATTTTTTCAAGAAAAACATAATTGATTTTAACTGTTTAGTTAATTGAATAAGCACTGGTGCCGCATCTGTCTTTGGATGCTGACCTTGTCATGGATTACTCCTGGCCTAAATTTTAAATTATTCCTAACACATTTCTAATCTCAGTCATCCATGTTAAAATGTCGGATTCGGAGAGCAGGAACTTCATTGTCATACATGATTTATGTAGGTGGACACTGATTCTGAGACTCCAAGTTATTGTTGTCCCTTGTCCTTCCTCTGCCCTCACACTCACTGGAAATGGGCAAAATGTCATGACAGAGTATGAGAGATGTGACCTGAATAAAACCAAATGGTACTGAGGGATATTTTGTCCAGTATAGCTGTCTCAAGTGTGTCATACATGAAATCCCTAATTAGCTTGGTCTTTGCATGTTAAGTGCTTTAATTAGTTAAGTTTGAGTTAAATAATTTTTTAATTGAATGTTAAAGTTAACCCATCAGCCCAGGTGCAAAAATCAAGTTCTATTACTAGTGCTTTCACTTGTTCAAAGTAGTTTATCTGCACCAGTCCCAGTTAAAATCCCCCAGTTAAAAGTTTCCCAGTTAAAAATCCCTTTTCAAACTTTAAACCACTTGTACACTATAAGAGTTGTTTCTCCCATGTTCATTGTCTACTTTTACAAATGTTTCAAGATGTATTAGATGTATTTTAATATTTTTTTTAAGGGTTTTACCTTGCACTTTAGACCCAGGACCAACTCTAAAACCCCAGTTTCTAACAGCCAACAGCTATTTTTAGCCCCATCCCCGTTATTCTGCAGGCAAGCTCCATGGCAATCTGAATCATTTAATGAGGGCATGTTACCACCCTTGCTTCAGCTGTTACTACCCCCCTGACATCGATGAGCTATTGGTAGACAGAGATGTTCTGTCAAAGGCAAAGCACCAATCACTTTGGACCAAAAGGGTGTGCTGTGGGCGGGCTGTGGGTGGGCTGTGGGCAGACTGGGGTGGAGCAAAGGCACTATAAAACAACGAGGCAAGCCTCAGAGTAGCGTGGACCTCTGCAGATTAGCTGTAGGGGATGCTGGTGGTGGGTGTTAAAGCCTTACTCCTATTAAGGAGCCTTCAATAATGATTTTTCTTGAGTTTTGGATTAGCTAAAAGTCAGCCTAGCACCGCAAGCTCTTCCACCAGAGGTCCAGTGCTGTCTAAGCCTGAAGATCTCAAATCCCTGCGCTCCTGGGGCATACCAACTCACGAGCCATAGGATCCCAAATTTTTATACTTTTCTAATTTTTGTAATTTTTCAATTTTTCTGTTTAAATAAATTATTTTAATTTTTGCTAAGAGTGGTCTCATTCCTCACAACTGGAAGTGTCTAAATTCTTGTGGTTGGAGAAGGAAGAATCATCTGTCCAATACTGTCCTGAATCCAAATAGAAAAGGTTCATATTTCATCATTTCATTAACATCTCTACCTTGTGTTACTGTATGCTTATGCCAGATTTCTACACAAGACAGACAAAATGTGACACGAGAATGACATATTTGTCATTCAGCGTGCCAGACCTTTAGCGTATATAGGATAAGAACTATCCAGCACATATGCCTTGTGCCAGGGGGCTTCTGCGGAGCTTCAGACCCACTGTGTGCTTCTTACGGAGTCAATTACTACACACACAGTAGATCTGGTGTGGAGCTCTAAGCTTGTTCTGTGTGCACTGAAAGCTGATGCATCAGTGTGCAGGGGATGTATCCAGAATCTTTTCTGTATAACCTAGAATTCTAGGCAAATACAGGAAATTCTGCTGGGCAGAATTACTAAACATAAGAAAAAAAAGACAGAAAAAACCAGTGACATAATAGGCCTCATACTCCAAAGGGCTGCCAACTTCATCTCGTAGAAGCATGCCTTTGCTATATTCCTATGAATCTCCATTATGGGTCATTGTTCATCCCCCTGTGGGCGAGGACCATGTCTGTATGTAGAACTAAACTCTGAGCCTGTGTAATTCCATCAGCATCAACATCAGCAGGGGGTATGCTGATTTACTTCTGCTCCTGATTTGGCCCCGTTCTTTGGCTTTTTATTAACTGATTGTTGGGGTTTTTGGGGTTTTTTTTGCTGTTTTTTTTTTGGGGGGTGTAGGGGGGTTTGCTTGTTTTTTGTCACAGAATAGTAAATGATAATAATAGATTGCTGCAAGGATGGGTGTATCAACATATGTCTGTAGGGGGATGTGAGAGACTGAACCGTGGGACGACCTCCCTGACATTCTCCAAAGCCTTTTTTCTTTTCCCAGGCTTTTTGGGAGGGCGTTTGTCTGAGGGGGGGAATTCATTAGGTATGCTGGAGAAGAGATTTCTTATGTTTGCTTGCAGATCTTTATAGCCTTCATGGAGTGGGATGCACAGTTCCCATAAATACGTGATAATGATCATTTGGAGTGTGAATGTTAATTTGTGTAATGGGTTCCCAAAATATGGGCCATGTGCCTGCTGAGTATGTCTTATTTTAAAATAAATGTGCATACATAATACACACTCAGACACATGCTGCCTGCATATGCATCCATAATTTAAAATCTAAAATTATAATTTGTTTTTGAAGGAGACAAAGCAACAGCTCCCCCAGTACACCCGTAACCGTTGAGCAGGAGCCCAGCCGTCAGGATGGTTTTGTGAGCCCTGCCGGAGATCACAGTCCCACACGGACAGCTGCAGCTACAAAGCACCCCAGTGACCTAGATTCAGCTCTAGATTACTGTGTGCTTTGGCCTCTGCCTCCCATCACTGCACCAGGAGCCTGATTTTGTTGCACAAGCTAACTTGCTTACTGCTCTGACCCATTTTACCATGGCAACCTGGTTTGCTGTACCAGAGGCTAGAAAAAGCACACAGGCGACTTTTTCAGGATTCCAAGATTAAGTTCACTCTCTGCTCTTCTATTTTTTTCTTCACTGCCCTCCTTCTCCCTCAAGAATGTGTTTACCAGACATGATGGAGAAGAACTAATGTTTTCCAACAGCACTGGAAGCCAGGAAAAGATTTAGGTGAGGTATTACTTATGTACTTCTAATACATTGCTTATCCTGATGAATGTTTTTGACTTAATTTTGCTTTCTTTGGCAAAAATACCCAGATGTTTCCCTTGCCCCAAATATCTCATTCCTGATTTTCCCTCATTCATCCCCAACTCCTTCTCCCAACATCCTTCCCCTTTTGGTTTCATAAGTATATTTCATTTTGTCCTATTATTTTGATTTTTTGATAGCACAGGAGTAAGTGCAATCACATGTGCAGGACTAAAGCTGCTCTCACTACAGCATCCTAGCTGATGTCCATGTGTTTGTATGTTTACATGGGTCTATGTGTTAGAAACAGGAGGAGGTGGTTTAAAGGCAGCTCTTCTCAGACATTAACTTAGTCTTTTACAGATGTGATAATCTGGTGTGCATCAGGCACAGCATCGCCAGCCAGGCAAGGGAGGGCATTGTCCTGCTCTGCTCTGCACTGAAGTGGCTTCACCTCAAGTCCTGTGTGCAGTTTTGGGTGCCACAATATAAAAAAGATATAAATCTATTAGAGAGTATCCAAAGCAGGGCTACAAAGATGGTGAAGGGCCTTGAGGGGAAGCTGTACAAGGAGCAGCTGAGGCCACTTGGTCTGTTCAGCCTGGAGGAGAGGAGACTGAGGGGAGACATCATTGCAGTTACAACTTCCTCGTGAGGGGAAGAGGAGGAGCAGACACCAATCTTTGCGGTGACCAGTGACGGGACCTGAAGTTGTGCCAGGGGAGGTTTAGGTTGGATATTAGAAAGAGATTCTTCACCCAGACCAGTGGCTGGGCACTGGAACAGACTCCCCAGGAACATAGCCACAGCATCAGCCTGACAGAATTTACAAAGCATTTCAGGCACATGGTGTGACTCTTGGGGTGTCCTTCATTGGACTTGATGATCCTTGGGTCTCTTCCAACACAAAATACTCTGTGATTCTGATTATGGCTGACAAAAAAAAGAGAAAAAGATAACCTAGAACACTATGCATGATGGTGGTGAGATTTGAGAAAATCAGATGACTATGATTTTTAAAGATTTTGTCCTATTTTTTAATGCTGTTGACGAAACACTTTATGTTTGCTAAGCTTGGACATGCACATAGATATAGGAATATGCAAGGAATAGGCAAATCTACAAGAAAGTCAAAAGGAGACAAGTGTTATGAAAGAAACTGGCTTTCCCCTCCATGTTTCACATGTTTCTGAGATGCTCTTGAAGCACCTGAGCATTTTTGCTAGCCAGCCAAAGAAGCTTTGATCAACACCTTCCAAGCCCATCTGTGATTGTTCCTGTCCTCATGGTGCCCTCATGGGTGCTGGGAATGGTTCAGCCAGGCGTCCAGGCTGACAGCCATCAGAAATACATTTCATTTTCCAAAATAATTAGGGAATCTGTTTTGCAAATCTCACAGTGACTCCCAGATATTCACAAATCACAAAATTCTTGAGATTGCTTTTGGCAGTGCTGCTCTGGGTGAGGGTTTAATTTAGGTTTCTTTCTGCTGTAGACACATAACTCCTGGTTTTGTTGTCTCATTTATTTTTAGCTTCAAAAAACAGTTAAGTGTCTTCATCTTTTGCAAATCAGCGCCAGTATTGTAAAAGGCTCAAGTTCCATATCTCTCCCAGCTGGCTAGTAAAACAAGGCACCAAAGTGGTACTATGTAAGGCTCTCAAAAAACAGTGCAAGGTGCCAAAGTGGTTCTGATGAAATTGAAAAGTACGTCTCTCAACATTCCTCCTTCAGAAGAACTGTCCTTATCTCCAGGTACGTAGATATTTGAGCTGTTTGATCTGAGCACTCTTTCAAACATTTTGGCTTTCATACAACGGGAAAGTTTCTGAGACAGCTGATGGCCAATGGCTTGAACTGCATCTGGCAATAAGCTAGTAACCAGTGATCCTTCTAATCCCACATGCAAGAAGCATCTCTAAGGGCATGGTCAGAAGAGCAAATCAGCACAAAGGGATATAGCATGTTCATGGGGTCTTGGGTATGCCATGAATACTGCTTGTGCGCATGCCTCCACTCCACAGTGAGTGGGAAGATTTCTAGCAGTCCTGTCCATATAGTTCTCCTTGCCAGTGTGTTGTTACACCATATCTGGGCTTACCTCAGAGTTGTATGTTGTACCATATCCTCAGTAGGGGACAGAAATTGTATTCTGTGTAAATGTATTTCCTAAGAGGTTTCAAACTGTAATTGCAAGATTGTACATGGACAGACCACTCTGGAGAGGGGAGAGGGACAAAGAGGAATGCATCAAGGTCTGTTACATTCAGAAAGTTTCAGACTCCTTGTCAAAAGATTTTTAACAAATCACATCACTGGTGTCTTTTAACCCTGCAAAAACATCCAACCACGTCAGACCTTGTACCTTACTGTCAACACCTCCCCAAAGAAAATAAAAAATTAAGGTGAAAAAAACCCATAATAGCTACTAATTACTCACCTCAGCATCTGGTTATCTGACATGATTTCTGCTCACTAGGACTGAAAGTCCTTTACTAGTCCTTATGCAGAGGTTGTAGATCTGGCTTTTGGTGCAGACAGGTCTGACAGGTGCCCAGGCCAGGACACTGCTCTTGGTGGGCAGCTGTTGCAGTGGGGATCCTGCAACATGCATATATCAAACCAGGAGTCCCGTGGAAAGGAAATATATATGGACAGACAGATTCTTGATAGCTGTTTCAGAGATGTTTATTTCTCCAGCCGCATGGCCGGAGCTCTGCCGAGGAACTGTTCCAGTCACGGGACCAAGGGTCCTTCTGCCCGCGCAGGGAACACAATCCAACCAATGGGAACGAGGCTGAGCAGGGGCAGGGAAACCCCGTGTCTGTGCCCTCAGGGCCCCTCTCCCAGGGCTACACGGCGGGGGAGGAGACCCCAACAGGCAGCACTCCCATCACTTATGCCTAGACTGGCTGTACACCTTCTTCCTCTCCCATGCCCTTTGACAGACCTAATTGTGACTAGCCCTGTCACAATAGTGTAGTGCTTAGCTTTGAGGCAAGTAAATGTCTCTCTTCCTTTATTAGTGGAAAAAACCTTGAAATTCTCCAAATATAGCCTTAACTAAGTCAAATTAATGAAGTCAAATTGCAGCAGGGCTTCAATATAAGTGGAAAAGATGCTGTGCTGACAGCCATTGCTGTGTTCACAGTACTGTAATTCTAAGTTTTCCCTTGTCCTCCAGGCTGGCCTAACCTGTATGGTGAACATGGAAGTCAACAAGGAAGTAATTATAATGCACAAGGCATGACAACTTCAAAGACAAAACTACCCTTTCTCAAAGGTTTCAGAGGCCAACAAACCCATAGTTTTCCTGATGAATTCTTTATTTTAAACATTGGTACTGAGCATCATTTTCTGGGCTTCCAGAAGAATTTAAAAACTGTTATCTGTAAAGGGAGAGAGAATCACTCTCACACATCCACTGCTATGTGCCCTTCAGTTATTTCATAGACTGCGTGGGATTCATTAATTTGTCTTGTGGATGGACTCACCTTAGTGAACTGATCATTTCTTATTGCTTCCTGAGGCTCTAATGTTCTTAATCATGGGGACTATTAGACTGCTTGCAAGATGAAGAACCATCAAAGGTGCAATTTGCCAAATGTGGGGTTTAAAGAAAGAAATGGTATGTAGCCTGGAGAAAAATTACAGTGGTCCTTGGCACTGTGCAGAACCTTGAAAACCACCCAAAAATTAGATTTTTTCAGGCCTAAGTGTTATCTTTTCTGTCATTTCTCATCTAACACAGTTACCAACTGACTGAAGGGATATTCCAGACCATATGACCTCATGCTCTGTATACAAAGTAGGGGGAAGAAGGGAGGAATATTTGGAGTGACGGTGTTTGTCTTCCCAAGTCACTGTTACGCATGATGGGGCCCTGCTCTCCTGCACCGGCACATGGGAAGCAGTGAAGCAATTCCTTGGTTTGCTTTGCTTGTGTGTGCAGCTTTTGCTTTCCCTGTTAAACTGCCTTCATCTCAACCCATGAGTTGAGATGAAAGTTTTACCCTTCTGATTCTGTCCCCAGTCCTGCTGGTGGGAGAGTGAATGCCTCTGTGGGGCTTGGCTGTTGACTGGGGTGAAGCCATGGTAATCATAAACTGCAGGTGCTGTTTTGCAGATCTGAATTTTAGTGTTCTCACACACCACAGACAACAACTGCAATCTGCATTCACCAGTAAACATCACCTTTAATCTGGCAGAGTCTTTTAAATAACCTGCTTTATTCCTACTCATCATTCAAACTTATCTTTAGAAACCATTGTGTTTAATTTACTGTTTTGCATGCTGCCAAAGCACCTAGAGGTTCTAGCTAAGGTTCAAGATATACAAATGAAGTTTTCCATTTCTCTGTCATATATGTGAAACATAGGCAGTTCTTTTGTTTTTGTTTTTTTTCTAAATGCATAGCTACAGATAAGTTAAATGGTAGCTAGAAACTGAATGGAAACTGTTTAGTTAGTTAGAAAAATTCAGAAAGTACTAGAGGGCTGTGGAAAGAGATGGAAACGTGTAAACAAGAATATAGCAACAGAAGTAATTAAACTGGCACAAGAGAACTTGCAAGAGAGGTGGGAGGGGATGGAAATACAGCCCTCAAGAGCATGGGTCGGAAGTTCCTCAGCTGGGAATAGTGAAGCCAGATTTGGAAAACAGTGCTGGTGTCCAGTGTTTATGAAGACATGCAGCTGCTTCTGCTTTGGATGAACCTTTTATGCAGCTGCTGGCTCTGCTTAGGAATGTCCTCTGCCTCTGGGGCCATATGATACACATCAGTGTTGGGAAGAGATAGAGCACTAGCAAGCCTTTAATTCCATCCTAAACTGTGCTGTCACACAGGATGAAGAGAAACATTTTGTGTTTGAATAATAATTTAAACTACATATTTTTTATGTTTGTTTAATTAATTAAAGATTCCTTGTTTTTTCTGTTCATCCCTACTCACTTTTCCAAAAATCTTTTAACAGTAGGTAGGACTGTAAACAGGTACAGTTAAAATCACATAGAAGTGATAGTTTCCTGGGTAAATATTAATCCAGCAAGAACTAAAAAAAAAAAAAAAAAAGATTATTAAGGTCATTCTTAAAGCCAGTGCTCTTGGACGGGTGATATAAAATCACTTCATTTTTATGCCAGATATTAGTATTTGGGACCTGGATGGTCCTACCAAAGAAGAGAATGTGGTGGAAAAACAAGGGAGTCTGTAACACTGAAACTTAAAGTGCTGGGTTTGCTTTAGTTGCTGCTCCTGAGAGGATGTGAGAGATGGAGGTTGTGACATGCTCTGCTTTCCCCCCAGCTCTGAGTTGCTGATGGCAGTAAGATTGATGCAGCTTTGCTTAGAAGACAGAAGTTCACATCTCTTTTGAGCAGGTTTTGGTCTATGCAGACACCCCAGTAATGTTTGGATTAAATCTCAGTAGCGCTTTTCTGAGTCCCTCTGTTCTTCGTGCAGTAGGTGCAACAGCAACAGGGGTACTTTGAGTGATGCCTCACATTGAATAAAAGAAGGATGGACTGGACTTCGTAAAGGCAAGAGACAGAGGATACAGAAGGCAGGTGAAGTGAAAAGAAGAATGGCAGAAATGAACCAGGCTTTGTGCTCTACAAAGGCAGAAAGGACTTTTATTCTGTTGGAGTCAAGTTGGAGTTGATGAAGGAAATGCAACTGAATTTAAGAGTTCAAGAATGTCTGCTCACTGATTAGCCCTTTGTGGTGTGCATACTTTTCCAGATTCAACGCCACTGAGTGTACTACTAAATGCTGAATACCTGTAAAAAATAAGTCTTGACATCTGTTTAGGAAGAAGATTCCCATTTTCCCAGTGTTGTGTCATATTATTCATAGGGTTGTAAACTATCAGCATAATGGGCTTTACATTTTACCTTTTGTGTTGTAGGAAATTATCTATGGTCAAACAAATGCTTCTGATTTTACAGGTGAAGGATATGATACCATTTAAAGCTTTTCAGACATTGTGATATGAACCTTGTATGCAAATTCTTATAGAGACAAAGCAAAAATAAAGATATTTTTAACTTTTAATGGCTCTGTACATGTAGTGTAATAAACAGTGTAGTCAGACAAGACCAATATTGCAAGTATTAGACTCCTGTAAAGCAGATGGAGCTGTGATACCTGAAAAGTGAAAAAAATGTCAGTTTCATAGTTATTGTTCTGCCTAGTGCTTTCTAGTAGCAGAAATATTTCCAGGAAAAATAAAATATCAATATTTCACAGAAATACAAGAACATAAACATGCAAATTATATTCATATGCCTGCAGCCAAATATGCCAACATTTTGTGACAATACTATTTAACCACTATGGATATTTTTCCTCATCACACCATCTTTAGAGTTTTCAAACTCAAGCATATACAATTGTGATGCTTAAAACTTCATGAAGTTGTTCACCAATAAGTAGACATTTAGTTTTTATTAAAGCTTATGTCCCCATTAGCAAGTGTGCAGTCCTGGCAAAAAGGGTGTGTGGAATGAACAGAGAGCTGAACACCAGGTGTCTGTGCCACACATTTTTGTAGTGGGAGTTACTTAGAATTAGCTGTGTCTAATCCTGTGGATCAATTTGCATTGTAATTTAAAGAGAAGGAGAGGAAATCCTGAAGAAAACATTTTGTCTTGGCTTCATCCAACCCCAAATTTAGTTCAGCTACTCTGAGTCTGCTGTGATACAAAAAAAAATTATTCATTGTAGCTCAGGATGGACAAGCTATGCCTTAAAAAATGCACTAACATGCTAATGTAGATTCATCCTGTTTTACTGAGCATTTGAAAATTTGTTTCACATGACACAAGAAGCAAAGTTTAATTTCTGTCAGTTAAATCCTTAAAGCTCAGATAAGAAAATTCCGTCCCACTGCAGGTGTAACAAAGCTGTCGTGCATACAGGGCATGTAAGACAAGTTCCAGATAATAGTATTGATGGCTGCAGTCCCAAGAAAGCTAGGCATGCCTTCTAAAGGTGAAGATGTGCCATGCTCTGAATAATCTGGTCTCATTTACAGTGTTCTGGTTTGTTCTTCATGGTAATTACTCTGAGGTTAGAGGTCTGGTCTCTAGAGATGACTGCAGTTTAATGATGTTTGGTTGCCAGTGAGTTATCTTCTAAAACTCAGCACAGAAAAGAATACAAAAATATGACTTTTTTTCCACTTCATGGGAAAGAAATCATAGAATAATTTATGTTTGAATGGATCTCAGAAGGTCATCTGGACTAAACTTTTTCAAAGCAGGGCTAACTTCAACTGTCTTCAATGAGAACTAGCACATGTAATCACAGGGCTTCCTCCAGTAGTTTAAAGAAGTATTTTCCCATTTACTTGTCTTTACTGAGCACTCTATAGCAGATGCTTACCCTCATATCCACTTGTTGACCTTGCCTCTGATCCGAGGTCATAAGCTTGCCCTCTGTCTCTCAGCCATTCCATAGTTTTGCCTTTTCAAATTACTTCTCTGTTCGTGTTTCATGGTTTTCACTGTGTCATTTTACATTTCTTATAAAACATTTTGTCTCCAGCTCTTTACTACTGCAGGCAAAAGCAATGAGAGTTGGAGCAAAGAGCTTCTGACTTTGTGTGCTGGAGATGCACAGAGGCCAAGTCATTACCCTCTTTTTCTGCCATGCTCAGAGAGCAATAAACAGGCAAGACATTGAAATTATCAGCAGAGAAGAAAAAAAGTAATCAGAGACTACAAAATCTTGATGTGTATGTGATTGGAATGCAATGGAACTTTCCATTTTTAACCAGAAAGTAAAGTTTGTTTGTTGCTCTATACTTGTGGAATTATTTGAAGTAGTGTGAAAGGAATGAAACAAAGACATAAAATATAGCTTCAAGAGAAGAAAAGGATATTTAATGAAGTTTAGGGAACAAGATTATGTATTTTGGGTGCTTCTCTAAAGATAATTCCAGGGAGATTAATATATATATATATATATGGAATATCTACATTTGTGTATTATTAAATAGCTGTTCATCAGAGAAGCTCTGTCAGAAAAGTGTGAATTTTCTTAACAATTTTTCCTTATTCCCAATTTTCATCACCATTCCCTGGGTAGACAATAGGGAAGAGGGTGCAAAAGTATTCTTGCATCCATGCTGTATACACATGACAGTATCGTATATGCTCAAAACAAGTTGCAGGGATATGGGGAACCATTCCATTTTCCTTATGAAAAATCCTGATCTTCCTGAAGTTAGTAGAATTCAAGGAATTAGAAATTCACTCATTTACATGATGATGCAGTGAGGTGTTTATATTATGTTGCCTTATCAGTTTTTGGAGGTATTCTTATAAATATACACCATGTGTGGTCTTTCAAAACAAAGCTTCTCTTTTTTATCAAAACCCCGAGATTAAAAAATTTCTTCTCTTTGCATCTTTTATGATGAAGTAAACAAGGAAACAGCAGAAATTATTTTGTAGCTCCATTAATTGGAGTGTGATTTCTCCAGCACATTGCCTTCATAAATGGGGTTGGGGTTCATTGTTTAAATGACTATATGGAAAAATACGTCTTTTTCCAGGGCATCTCATCCCCAATAAAAAATACTTCCTCTATTTACAGCAAATTAACAGTTCTGTAATAAAAAGAAGTTTGTATACCAAGGACTATGTGTTTATTTTTCAGTTTTCAGTAGTTCTTCATGTCTGTTTTGAAGCCAGACTCTGGGAATTGGACACTGAAATCTTCAAGTCAAATGCATGCTAAAACAGGACAGCCTGCATAACAAATTAGGCAAGAAAAATACATGGCTATCCCTTGGCTTAAGAGGCAATTAAAACCACTTTCGTGGATAAATAGCCTGTAATTGTTATGGCAGTCAGGAAGATCCAGTAAGGAGTTTAAGTAGCTAAAAGTTAAACAGGAATCAAGTCATCTCTAAGGAGAAAGACAGGAGGAGAGCTGAAGAAAACTTCTGTCTCAGAGACCATTTCACTTCCAGACAATTTTTCCTTTTACATGAAAATTAAAAAGTGTTCATGGCTTTAGCAACAGGCTTTTGGTTGTTTTGTGTGTGTGTGTGTCTTTTCATATGATAATGCAGAGATTCTATGGCAACCATTGAAAATGAAGGCCTGGAAACAAAAGCTGCAGCAGCAGAGGATCAGTACATATTCACTATGCCTGCAGGAATAACAGCAGAGACTCCCTCTTCAGAAAGGTACCTGATGGCAGCCTGCAAAAGGGATGGCTTTGTTTTAACTCAGGCACAGTTAACTCACTCTACAGTTAGTGCCAGGACTCCATTACTCCCAAGTTTCACTATAGGTTTCTGGGGTTTTTTTCCACGCAAAACCATATCTACAGTAGATGTGCAGTTAATAAGGGGTTAATCTCATCATACTTTGGGTGTGAACAACAGAAATGGGAGACAGAAGAGGCTTAGCAGCCAAATGCTGCTAAATTCCTCATGACTGGTTACAGTCTCAAAAAGAATTCACATATAAATAATGTAAGGAGGATTAGGCCTATATAGGACTGTTGCCGTGTGAAATAAATGCTTAATTGCAGGTTATGAGTAATCACTCATCTGTTGGTCCAAAAAAGGGTTTGTCATCTGAGAAAATGGAGATATGAAATATCAAGCCTAGTTTTTTGCAGAACAGCAAATTACTGTTTTGGTGATTGTGCTTTCCAGCAAAGATGAAGCAGCAATCTATGTCGTGTCGCATAAAGTGATAATGCAGACATGAAAGAGCTTGTAGGACAAGCTACTATAAGTATTCCTGTTATTGACTGCAGGAAGAAATGTAAGTTCATTCAAGCCTGACTTTGGAATAAAGCAAACCAGAAGTTTTTAAAATGAGAACATAAAAAGTAAAAAATAAGTTTAAGAGCAAATGAAAAAAACAACCTTTCTATTTGCTCTGTAATGTCACCATTTTTGTACTACTTAGTTTAGAAACCATCAAAATGAAGTGATACACTGAACTAGTGATCACAGGTGGTCTTGTTATTCTTGTTTCAAACATTTTCTTTTTCCCTAACAATATTACAGTTTTTTAGTAAATTATTTTATTTAAGAAGTCTAGTAAATTTTTTTTAAAATTATGGCAAGGAAAAATTTTGCTAAAGAACATGATGATATATTCTCTGTTGGAAGTAATACTGTGACATCATTAGTATGAGTTTCCAACAGAATGCTGTATTACCAGATCTATGAGATTTAGAATTATATGCCAGTTGTTGAAAAGTATTGGTGTAGTTAATTTTCCTGTCACTGTTTTGCAAAACTACTGTATTTACAAATGAGTGAATAAACTCCCAGTGGATGAGGCCCAGGCTTCCAAATCAAAGCCAGATTCATGGATAAATTCTTTCAAAAACTTCAGGCCCACTTACATAGAATCCAGGTGAAAAGAGACAAGAAAGAGTTGAAGGCTGAAATTGTAAAGAACAGTTGTGTAAATAACAAGGTTCCATTATCAAGGAAGGATGGTTCACACATGCAGATTTATTCCTCAAATCTTACCAGTTTATCTAAATATTTATTTTGCTCATACTGATATGCTCTTAGACTTTCATGTGAGTCCTGTAAATGGGTACAACATACACTCTTTTGCTCTTGTTTGTGTGATTGTGTTTTTTGTTCTGGATGCAAGTTTGCTCCAGCCTGTTATCCCTTCACAGAAAGTTGATCACATAGCACTCTAAAAGCACAAGGGCTCCAACAACCCAGGTTTCTTTGCATGCCTCAATAACCTGAGCTCACCCTCTCCAAATACCTCCTTTCCACTCAAAATGTCTTTTGCTTTGCAAAGAATTGGAAACAAGCAAACAAACATGTATGTTTTATAAAGTTTCCAGAATAATTTCTAATTCTATTTTTAACAACAACAACAAAAAAATGTAGACTTAGTAAAACCATAAAACTTCCCGTATTTCCCTGAGTAATTTTTCTGCTCACTCTCAATCTGTCTTTGAACTTAGGGAAAGTCTCTAGCTGTTTGATCTTCCTCTTCCCACAAACTGGCCTTCAGACACTGAAGACACTCCCTTTTCCTGACCCTTCCTAATGACAGGGGATCAGAAGGTGTTGAAGAATTCAATATAAAAGAATTGCACCAGACCGAAACTCAAGGTGCAAAAAACATTGAGACTGATGACTAGCTGTAAAATATTGTATGTTTTTCCTTCAAAGAAGTCAAGGTTTGAATAGCAGCTTGTGGAAATTCCACTTTTTCCCTCTTCCTTTTCTCATGTCAGATACTGGATTTCCCCAAATAACTTTCTGAAACACAAAAGCAGAAATGATGAGTGGGGATTTGTGAAGAATTCTGACACAAATATAAAAAAATATTGTTGCTCATTTATTAGCAAAGAGTATATTGTGTATTCCCCTGCCTGTGATTCCCCAACAGACTTGGACTTAAAACACTTAGTTAAACTGCTAAGTTAAAATAGAATGTCCAAAATATTTCACTGCAATTTAATAGAAGATTACTGCTCCTTTACCAGTAACAGCAGATATGAACACTGTCATGTCACAAAACATTTTAATTTCAGTCTTGCTCTTTATTCCATTGGAGTAGATTACATGTCTGCTGAGTTAAATGGACCTTATGAAGCAATGTGGACTTGATATAATTTTCATGTAAATGTGATGAATATGGTAAAACCAGTCATGCCATGTCTGGTCTGTGGTAACTGGATATGAGCATAAAAGCCTCAGCTCAAGTCCCTGGATAGAGAAAGGTACCTACTGTCACTGGGGCTGCTCAAGGATGCATGGAATTATATTCTTCTTAGGTGCTATTTCTTGGCCCAAAAGCATATGTTTTCTCTGGTCATTGTGGGCAACTTGTGCCAGTCCACCTTTGAAATGGCATAGTGTGTCTCAGAGAGAACTAGATTACTTACTTTTCAGTACCTTATAATAAAACAGATCAAAGACCGTCAGAGAACATTCCTGGGCACTGTAACTCAGTCCTCTATACTGCTAAAATCCTGCCACAGCAAAAGACATAGTTTGGGCTCACAACCATTAATATACCCAAAATAAAACTTGGGCATAATTTGGCAATTATTAGCAGCTGAAAGCAATTCCAACAAGTGTTTGGACATCACCACTTTATTTTGGTGGGTAATAGGGTTTAATTTAATTTTAAAAGGCATTTTGCTGGGCTAAGGGGAAGAGACAATATATGAAGCAGCTTATTGAATCCTGTGTTTAGTTTTGGGCCCCTCATTACAAGGAAGATATTGAGGTACTGCAGTGTGTCCAGAGAAGGGCAATGGAACTGGGGAAGAGTTAGGAGCATGTCTTATGTGAAGCGCATTGTATGTCTGGAGAAAAAGCAGCTCTGGAGGAACTTCATTGCTCTCTCCCAGGTACCTGAGAAAAGGCTGTAGTGAGATGGGGATCAGTGTCTTTTCCCTCATAACAAGAGATATGACAAGAACAAACAGAGTCAAATTGTGCCAAAGAAGGTTTAGATTGGGTATTAGGAAAAATTTCTTCATGGAAAGGGTTGCCAAGAATTGAAACAGGCTGCCCAGAGAAGTGATGGAGTCATCATCCCCGTAAGTATTTAAAAGATGCAAAGCTGTGGCACTTAGGGACTTGGGAATGGTGGGCTTGTCAGTGCTGGGTTAATGCTTGGACTCAGTGTTCTTAAAGGTCTTTTCCAACCTCAGTGGTTCTATGATTCTACGAAGAGGAGAGAGAAGGGAAAATCCACTATACATGGAAACAACAAAGCTGAGAAGCACTTCTATTTAGCAAAAAGTGACGAAAGAATAATGAAGAGAAAGGGAGAAGTAAAACTACCCTATTCAAGTGTTATAATGGTTAGTCTCCACTTTATGTGAGATATCGCCATCAGGCATTCTGTCATATGAGGAAATTAAGACACTAACATTAAAGAAACAGGACCTGATACTCTTTAAGAGAGCAACATCCCTATTCAGAAGAGAAAATCCACTCTGTTCACATCAGAAGTTGAGAGGCCAACAGTTGATTCAAAGGGATGGTGTTCATGATGATAAAAATTATAAAAATATTTGATGATACATAAAAGTATTTTTTTCATGAAACAGTGCAAACAATACAAACCAACCACCATAAAAACAAGGAAAAAAATTGCTGAAAACCACACCCCTATTACACAAATGTGGCATAGTATAACATGCTTTATGCTTTGTTTTTAAAACAGCAAAACAATACCTCTTGGACCAGATGAAAGATAAGGAGTGAAAGAGGTACTCGTGGTGCTCTGGCATGACTGAGGAAGGTTGAAAACATTTTGGCTTTGACCCCGTCTGTATGAGTCATTTGAGACTCTCTGTATCACTGCACCTTGGATACCAGGGCAAAGAGGCAGAAGGTCATAAAAATGCATTGTGACCTTTTTTACAGGCAGTGTGGTTGGAGACACTATCCTGATCCATTACTGAATGAAAGCTTTCTAGCCAAAACTTGTCTATTGACCTAGAAATGTTAGTTTGAAAGACTTTAAAAAAACCCTTTTAGATAATTATATCTTCTGGCTAATAGAAATAAAAACATACTCACTTTTCCCCCTTAAGCTGTGTATTTTTGTTTAATGTATTAAATGTGCCATGGCTGTAGGCATCTTGGACTAGTATTCAAAATTCCCATCAGTTAAAGCAACATCTTTGGGAGGATTTATTGCTCAGGTAAATTAACCTGTTGTTTTGGGCTTTTCCCCCCCAATATTCAGAGGGATATACAGGCTGAAAACAATGTGCTGATGTCCATTTTGTGTGTATATCTAACTTTCATTGACACTGTATTCTGTGAAACTGTATTCTTTTATAAAAAGAAAAAAAAAAAAAAAAAAGAGGGATAAATGGCAAAAACCCTGTGCCCAAAGGTACAGGCTCAGATTTGTGTTTTCACAGGACTGGATGTTCTCTTCACATGATACTTCATTTGATAAAAATGTGTGCATGTGCTTAACTTTAGGAATGAACATATTTCTCTTCAGGTAGGAATTTTCAGCCACTCAATGTTAAGCATGTGTTTAAATGCTCTACTGCATGAGGTCCATCATGATGTTTTCTTGAAAGCACCTTTTGGCACAGATGTAATTCTAGACGTCTTATTCTAGAACCGGAATGGGGACATTTTCTCCTACAGTCAAATGGCACTGACTTTCTCATGATGAATCCCTGGCCTATTGAAAATTGCAGCTGATTCTACGAACTAAGTTGCTTCAGCTTTTCACTTCATATTTTAAGGACCAAAATGGGTGAAAAGGCAAAGTAAAGAAAATAGAAATCTCATGGCTCTGTTTTAGCCCAGTTCTCTGTGCCTGTGAATTTAAGTTAATTCTGTAATGGAAAGAAATAGAATTTGCATGGTAAATATTTGCAAGGTCTAAGTATGTTTCACTATTTCATTGGTTTTTCATTGGCTTCCCATCAGTAAGTAAAAACAATTGTCAAGTTACCTCGTGTACCTTCTTGACAAAAATCACATTACATTAATATCAGTATTAGGAGACGTTCACGAAAATGTGTAGGGAACACACCGGCAAGTGTGTCGCAGTTAGAGGTGATAACAGTAAGTATCAGAAAAAAAACAGGTTGAGTCTCACGTCCCTTCTTGAGTTTGCTGTTCTGGTGGATAAAAAGTTCTTTGCCAGCAAATGTGGTGTGGCTGTTGCTGAGAATAAAATACAAATCTATGAAAGTAGCTGTGACTCCTCACAGCAATATTGTAACTCTGGCACTGTCCACAGAGCATATGAGAGAAAACTCGTTCCCTGTGAATGCTCATACAAGCAGAGTGTTTGGAAAAAGAGGCATGAGCATAAATGAGCCAATTAATTGTTTAAATTCAAATTAATACTTTGCAGACCCTTTTTCTTCCAGAGTTTTCACAGCTCTGAATAGCACTGTTCTAATGACAAGGTTTCCCATTTTTATGCTCTTGTAATTAATCTCTCCAGTACACATGTCATGACAGAAAAGATCCCTGTGGATTATTTTTTTATCTCTTATGTCTATTTCTGGAACCTGAAAAAAATGTACCAGCCATTACATATCTCTTTTAGAAATGGAAGCTTTGAATTTTGTCACTACCTTTTAATGATCAGCCCTTTGGAGAAAGAGGTTTTGGAAGAGAGCCATTATAAAATATAGTACAAAATACAATTCTAGCTTGCTCTATAGATTGGAATGGGGGGTATTCTGTTAGAAGAAACATGTTGCCAGATTTTACTGATCATCTCTTTTAATGTATATTCACATCTTTTCATATTCCCTGGCACTGAAAATGTTATGCAGAGAATGCAGGAGAAATTTTAGATTTGACGTGATCCATTATTCTGATTGCCGGTAAGTGGGGAGACACTGTGGAGACTGAAAACTCCTTTCTAGCAGAAAGCTGGAGACTCATATAAAGTAAAACAAAAAAAAAAAATGTGCTAGTTTTGTCTGGGGTAGAGTTAATTTTCTTTGTAGTAACTGGTATGAGTTTATGTTTTGGATTTGTGCTGAAAACACCGTTGATAATACAGAGATGTTTCTATTATTGCTGAGCAGGGCTTACACAGAGCCAAGGCCTTTTCAGACACCACCCCACCAGCGAGGGGGCTGGTGGTGCACAAGGAGTTGGGATAGACACAGCAGGGACAGGTGACCCCAACTGACCACAGGGACATTTCATTCCATATGGCATCATGCTGAGCATTTAAAGCTGGGGGAAGAACAAGGAAGGGGGATGTGCAGAGTTATGGTGTTTGTCTTCCTAAGTCATGGTTACACATGATAGAGCCCTGCTTTCCTGGGGATGGCTGAACACCTGCCTGCCCATGGGAAGTGGTGAATGAATTCTTTATTTTGTTTTGCTTGTGTGTGTGTGGCTTTTACTTCACCTGTTAAACTGCCTTTATCTCAACACACAAATATTTTTCACTTTTACTATTCCAGTTCTCTCCCTGATTCCACTGCTGAGGGTGTGAGTGAGCAGCTGTGTGGTGCTTAGTTGCCAGCTGGGGTTAAACCACAACAAAATACAGTAACTGAACGTGGAAAGAAAGAAAGAAACCCTAAAGAACATGGAGAGAACTGTAAGAATATGGCCTTAACTAACTCAGTCTCCACTAACATCGGCGGCTTTCGGTGTTTTTAAATTTATTTTAATGAGATTTGGACTGGATGGCAGAGGGTAAATACATTGAACTATGAATTAAGTTGATACACAGTTGTGTTAATAGGTAATTGTATGTAGAGGTTGACTCTGTGTCTAGAAGACAGAGAGGGACCAGTTACCAGACTAGCAGAAGTAGAAGCAAAACTTCAACTGCAAAGTATTTGCAGGGGTTTATTGAAAGTTTGCCTGGATAGAACAGGAGGTTTTTGAGAGGTTCCACTTTACCTGCACACCAACCAATTATAGAAAGCTGTTACTCAAAGTGGACAAATCCTGGTTTTGAACATCATGTTAATAAGCAGCATTTGATACTGAATATGTCCTTATGAGATTTACCCAGCTTATATCAAAGTGACTCCATTACCAGGCATTTCTAATATTCAGGAAAATTGTTCCTTGATAAGAAAGTATTGATTGCTGTGTCTTTTGTTACCTAGAGTCCTCCCTAAAATACAAAGTAATAGTGAGCAGAAAATGTAAATACAGTACTAGCTCTATTTTAACAAGGTGCATCTTTGGCCTGTTTAGCTCTCATGAATTGGAAGGCAGGTCTTTAAGAAATACCTTTTAAATTATTCTTTGAAACTTTTCCAAAATATTTTGTCTTATCTTGCAGTGACTTAATTTCTTTGGTTTACCTGGACATCAAGGATTGCTATAATCTGCTAGTTATAATCCACTGATTGCAACACAGAGTTTTGAGGTAAATTTTATGTTATTTTTCATTAGTCACTTCCCAGGTACTATTAAATTATTTTATATTGGTAGTGAGGATATACAGAAAAACAACTTCAATCTTCCAGAAGGATTTTTATTATGAATGTTTTTTAATGGAAGATGTCATATTAGGAAATTTTTATTGACAGAATTCAGTCAACTAGTATTAGCCTAATTAATGTCTGCTGGTGCATGTCTGAGTATGTATGTGTACTTCGACTAACCTTTGCATGTCCAGGGAAGTTCCCATGAAGTCTAGACATGCTCACATTTCTGCAAAAGAGAGAAGTCTGGCAAAGAAGCCCTCATATTTGTCTTTTCAGCACTCCCTGGTCCCAATGCTAACCTTCATGGGCAGCTTATAAGAAGCCCATCCTCTTCACTGGGGAACTGGGATGACCATTTGCCCCTATCCCTCACAGGTGTAGTAACTCATAGGTGCTCTTTCAGCACTCTTCCTTTGCCCATGAGAGGCGCTGGACCTGTCAGAAGCGTAAAATGTCTTGACATTTGCTCCTTAATATAGCTCAGCCTCATAGAAGCCTGGCATGTGGCTTGCTGTGCTAAACAGACCACATTTCCTTCAAACACTTTCATTTCTGTAATCCTGGGTGTGTGATGTGCTGCCCTGAAGGAAGCTTACCACTGCTGCCTTGCTTCCAGTCGATCTGCAGTGGCAAAACACCTTCCACAAGAGAGGCTTCAAGGGAGGGTTAGGTTAAAGGCGTGGGTTAGTGAAAGAGCCACTTTTTAAAGGATGTGCAGTCAGGCTGTTCAGACGTTACTTCAAAGCTGGGGAACTTTCTCAATAATGGGGAGATAGGAATACCATGCAGGAAAATTTGGGTGACCTGGATAGCAGGTGAGATGGAAATTTGCATTATGGTAGACAAAGTCATGCACTGAAGAATTACCAAGGCTCTGGTGTGTCAGCAGTGGTAAATTAGGGAAGAAGAGAAAATGGGTGCTTGAGTCAGCTGCAGGATGGCTATAAAACAGCCCTGGAAAGAGTCAATGGCAATCCTGGAAAGAAAGTTGGAGAAAGCTTTTCCAGTCAAGGTAAGAAAGTATGACTGCACTGTGCAGGACCCCAAGGAAGTAATAATCTAAATATTCTACATGGTTTTAGTCAGCCAAGCTCCAGCAGGATAAGCTGAAATGGGAATGTGTGTAAAGAGGAGATAATTTATCTGAAAAGTGGAATACCCATGTTACAATCAAAGTCTAAAATAACATGGTCTCACCAAGTGAAAGCTTCCCATCAGTAGGTTCAAAGTGGGTAAAACACAGTGGGGAAAAAAGAACAATTTAAGGTAAATGACAGTGCTGGCACAACACCAAATAATTATAAATATGCAAGAATTCCTTTCATTGTAGTAGAGAAGCAGCTGAACTGACTCCAGCAGTGCTGCACACCAAAATGAGCTCAAACCAAACAACTTGAGCATTTCTTCACAACACATCAACAGGGTCTGTGGGAATCCTTCCCATATTCTGCTCTGAAGAAACAGTCTTCATGAGCTCAAAAATCAGTTAAATTTATACATGGGAGAAAAAAATCCCAATGAGTTCTATAAAACAGCTTTTAGTGGAGGAGATCACCAAGCTGGGAACAAACTAGGGAGTCTTTGATCTAAGAAGCTGTGAAAGTTTCAGGGGTTGTTGTTACATGCTTATCCCATTGTCATTTTCTTCCATGGACATTCATTTCTGATTGCAGTTTTCAGTGTGTTTTCAGTAGTTTCTCATAAAGCAAAAACTAATCAAAGAAAGAAACAATGGACCCAACACGACCCCTCTGTCAATCTTCCCCAAAAAAAAAAACCACCAAAAAGTCCATAACCCCCTGGGCTGTTTTCTTTGTACTAAATATAAATGCATGGGATTTTTGGCATGATCTTTCCTGCCTGTAGCCTCGAGAAAACAGAAATATCCATCAACATGGTAGACAGTGACTTCAGTGTGAAAGGACAGGCTGTTTTAAAACATGTGATAAGAAGAGCAGAAAGCAGTAGGCTTTGTCATCTGAGAAAGTGTAGTTCAGAGGGCATCTGAGATGCAGTGGAATAAGACAAGATGAAGCAGTATATCATGAAATTGCCAGTTTTCAAGGACTGAAAATTGAGAGCTGTAGCAGAAATTGTTTTGGTGCCTTTGCTGCAGAAGTGACCACCACAACACCACAATTGAGTGTGCTCATGGATGAGATTTGTGCATGTGAAAGGGTAGCTGGAAGTCTGTTCGGTAACATGAGCAGGTGATAAGTCTCTGTAACAAATGTCCCTTGTCCCTAGGGGATACCTATCCATTTCTGTATAACCTGTAGTTCTTGTTCAAGAACAGAGTACAAAATTGAATCTTTCAGGAGTTTTTGGGGTGTTGGTTTTTTTTTTCCCTTCTCTATTTCCTTCTTTTTTTTCCCTCTGGTAAGGGGGGCTAATTATTTCTGTACTACATCAAAGTGGGATACTCATATTTCTGTCTCCCAAGTACTCTGCCTCCAGCAGTGATTGGCTGTTATTATCAGCACCCCAAAAAAATAAAGAGAAAAGAAATTTTACATGAACAATTGGAGAATAACTTGCTTCTGGAAAAATGTTCCTCTTTTCTCTCTGTAATTGGAAAAATCTCTTGTGCAATTTATATATTACTGTTCTCTACTGTAATTTTGGATATTCTAGTTATTTATGCAATAAATATTCTTTCTTATTGGAAACTATTTGCTTTAACATTAGACAAAAATGTAGCAAGAGTATCCATGCTTGGCTCACTACTTACTAGTTATGAATGTTTTTCACTGCTCGTTGCAAGGACATATTCCACTGTATGAGTTGAGAAGAAAATTCTGATTGCCTCTCTGGTCTCCACTGCCTCAGCCTCTGTCCACTCTCATGAGGCTTTATCTTTTTATTTCTTCTCAGAGAGTCCTGACCTTCATGTCTTTGTTAATTTTTTTATACCTAAGCACTGATCATGTCTTGTCTACAGCTGCAGTAATTTCTGGAGTGAGTTAGAGAGTCAAGTCCAAGTGAAGTAGCACCACTTCCTTAATGCAGCAGCATCTGTTTTTCTCTTTGTCCTTTCTGTGCTTTGCAATACTTAAAGCTCTACATGTTAAGCTGACTTTCACTACTGATAGAGAAAAAAATCTTCACTGAACTGCCTATTGTCAAGCCCAAGTCCATTTTAATAGCTCGAGGCAGCAGATGTGAAATTTTTGCCCACAATTAAACTGTGAGAACAAGGAGCATGCTGGCTGCATCCTGACTTCATGCCAGGATCCCTGTCCTCCCTAAAAAGGGAACCTGGAAGCCATGAAGCCAGGTCTGAGGCTGGAAGGAAAGGGGACCTCAGGGAGTACACAACTCTTCCCAGCCTCTGAGGTGTTCAAGCAGCACGAATGGTTTCAGCACTGGCATCAGGTGCCCTCTTCCCTTATGCTGAAAACTAAAACTGCCTGGGCTCCAACTGCCTCTAGAATGTTTCTTGTCATAGGACTTTGCAAGACTGAGGGGGAGAATAAGAAAGGAAAATGGAAACAGGAGGATACAAGTGTTAGCAGCAGAGCTGGCTGAAGAGTGCTGCGGCTGTCAGAGGAGATTTTGATCCCAATGATTGCATAAGGCTTGCAGCAGAATTTCTTGTCTTTGCTGTGGATGCCATCACTTGTTCCTCATGTCATTATCACAGGAATCATAAGATACATTTGAAAATGTACATTAACATATGTTGTTACATGGCTTTGGTTTTGAAAATTAACTCCTTTTAACTTTGCTTGATTCATTCTGTTTGGAGATTTTTTCATATGTAAACTTTAAGTAACATATGTTCTTCAGATAGCATACTTTTTTATCAAGCTACTATGGTTACTGACTATTCTGATAATGACAGCATCCTGAGTGGGTAAACCTATTATTATTCTAAAAATTTCAAGGTACCATATTTTTTCTTAATTATAATGCAGATATATTTATTTATGAGTAAGTGCTTAAAATTTTAAGTTTTTAAATTATGGTATTTGTTCTCTTAATAAATATTTTTAATAAAACTGCCCAGATTTCAGTAAATATTGGAGCTTTCATTTAAAGATATTCTCTGCTCCTGAGTTCTTTATTAAAAAGTAATGTCCTTTTTTACAATTACTTTTGAATAAAAATATACTGCATGCAGGTCCCATCCCATGTTTTCTGACCCATGTTTGTGTCTGCAAATCACAAAGTGGAAGGTCTTATGGATTTTTTTTCTTCTTTTTTGTTTTTCAACATTTACAGTGATTTCCACTCACAGAGTATTGTGTATTCTCTCTGGAGTGCAATACAGGATGTTGTCTTTTACATCATTTGCAATATCATTCATTATTAGACTCATATTCAGTTAGCAGTTATTTTGCTTATGTAGGAATTATTTATATTAAGTAATTATGCACGGTGTTCATAAATAGCAAAATATTCTGAAAAGTCACACTATCTTTTTTTTCTTCTACAAATTTATTTCACCTGTGAAAAGCTAATCTCAGATTCAAATGTTTCTTTTTCCTTTGTTTGTTTTATATCTATTAATGTCTTCTTCCTCCTTTTACTTTTTTATAACAACATTGGCTCAAGAATGACTACTGAAATTTAATATAAATATGAAAAACATGCCTATTAGATTTAAACATAAATTACCTCATTCTATCCCTGGCCTGTGGTCCCTTTTCCTTTAGCCTGCTGTTTTTCTCTGAATGTATTCATTTTTGGAACAGCTAATTACCATACCAGATTCTCATTTAAAATGTAAGAGCTTTCAAACAAAATGAGTTCCATATTCAGACATGAACAGCAAAGCGCATCTGGATGGCAGAGCCAAATGAGAGATGTGCAACAGCACAAGTCTAGACCACAGGTTTTTGAGAAAAACTAATTGATTCTTCTCTCCTGTCTCCAATCTGAGCATGGCAGCTGTATTGTGCCCTGCACTGCGGATGTGTGACACAGTGCAAAGGTTGACACAATGCTGGGAAAGCAGAAGAAAAGTGAATGGGACTGTAAAACTCCCTCTTTTGGCTCAGTGGGGAGTCTTCAGAGTTTACTTCAGCAGAGAGGAACTCATTTTGAGTTTTCCTTAAACAAAGCGACACAGTAAGAGGAGCAAAACTGCCTCCTCTCTCTTTGTGTGCATCTGTTTTTACTTTAATCACTCTTAGCATGAATATTGTAAGGTTTCTCATCCCATGAATATAAACAAATCTGGTACTCTCCTTTCTTCCTACAGGATTTTGAGCAGTTCTCCAATATTTTTGTATTAATGTCTGCATGTGTCAATCCATTATTCAATTGCTCCCACAAACCACCCGTGTACACAGGCACACATACACTTTCAGCAGATAATCACAGAAGTAATTAAAAGCTACAGGAAACTCAGTTACTCTGTCCAAATAGCTGTAGGCACTTTCATAATTTTCACTTACAGCCTTTTATGCCAATGACATTTTATTTCACCATCACATCTCTACTATCTATGGCCCTACATTGCCCTTCTACTAATCTGCAGTCCCCATTATCACAGATAAAAGATCTTTTGTATCTTGAGAAACATATAGCAGTCAGTCTCAAAGGATACCTATTATTTCAGTAGGACTTTTTATTAGTGTGCCTTTTTGTTAGTTTTTTAAAGCATCATGAGCAATTATAAAACAAATCTCTCATCTCTGGAAAATGTAGGTTTATCTTGGAAAACTATACTGAAAACAGTATACGAATGGTCATGTGTGTACTTTTTCAATGCAAAGAGCTACACATTATTTTTAGAATCCCTAGTCCAGTTTGCTAAGTCTTGTTAGATTAGCCAGGTGAAAGAATCATGTTGTCACTACAGAAGGTGTTGATTTGTTGACCCATTCAGTATTACCCAGCATCCTAGCCCTAGAAGCACAGAAATTCAGGTGAGAAGTAGTGTAGGCCCCCCAAAGCTTTAAGTTGCTCCTCAGTAAGCAAGGAAGTCACTACGTGTCTGCCACAGATCATTATTAGCCCTCAAACGTGATTTCATTATCTACCTACAGTGTAACTGCTAAGCTCACCACAAGTTGGAAGTCACCCAAAGAGCAATGATTCTAATAGGAATGAACTAAATTATAATCACCAGCTAATGTGACAGTGGTCTACAGAGATTATTTTGCTGTTACAAAAATAAAAACCAAACCAAAACATAAAAAGCCCAACCAACCAAAAAAACCCCAAACAAATAAAACTCCCAAAGCAACAAAACAGACAAACAAAAAAAAAAACCAGCCAAAAAAGCCCCACCACATTTGTGAGAAATCAAATGCATGCACCAGGTATCTCTCAGGACTCCTCTTGCCCACTGTTACCCACATGCTCAAGTGCTTGGGTGTCTCAGCACAAATGGTGACAAATCTTGCTACTGAAGTATCACTGAAAGACTTAGGGTAAAGCAAGAACCTCTTTGACAATTTCTGACATCAAAGAAATGTTTTTTCTCACCAAAGTATTCCTCAGATTGTTTCTCTTTGTCTCTGAATAGCATCAGCTGTGGACTTTGTGGGGGCACAAATGATGTAAAGATACAGGGCTAAGGGCTTGATTGCCTGTGGTGTTTAATTGTTAGCACCCTCCCCTGCAGTTTTGATCTGCATCAAGCAGCACTCTCACAGGCAGTGGTCAGGCATGAACAGGAAATAAATCAAGAGATATTTCCAATGGACAGTGGGATGCAGAGGAGACCAGGGCAACCGTACCCTGGCACCAAACCTATGGGCCAGCAGACAGTACCCCAATCTCTTTTTTTGATAGTATAATTGCAGACAAAGCATACTCTGAGGGTGCAGATTTTAGTGTGAGCTAACCATCGGGTCATTTGAAGAGATTACCTTTTGTCCATCAAAGCAGCTGGGACATAGTGAAGCTGAAAGCCTTGGCATGGATCTGACTCTACTGCTGCCCTTGGCACCCTACTCCCCACCTGCCCAGGCTCCCTGTCACTCTCAGCTCCTCTTCTCCACTCTGCAACTGGGCAGGAGACTAATTTGGCTGAAACTGGAGAGGCACAGATGGTACCAGGGTACTGTCTCCAAACATACCAGCTGTTGTAAACCTTGGAGTTTTTGTCAGCATCTCCAAAATGGCTCTGTTAATCGTCTGTGCAGTGGGAAGGGAAAGAGAGGTGAGAGACTCTGATTTCTCAAGTTCTTAGTATTACGTCAGTGAAACTTTTTTCCCCTTAGTATTTAAAAAATAGGTATTCAGTAGACTCCCAAGTTCCCAGCAGTTTTCCACTGAGCTACAGCAGCATGTTAAAAGGAACTTACTGAAAGGTAACCTTAGAATAAAAAAAGAACTGGCATTTTCTTGGTGTTAAAATGGGTGGAATGATTCATCAGGAAAGAAAATATGTGGCAAAAAGTGAGGTCTTTCTAAGACATCTGGTGTTTGTAAACAATGAGATAGAGTAATCAGAAAGCAAAGACAAAGCTTTTCCCAGCTTTGAAAGCCCATTTATTCCACTGGGTATGGTTACTGCTCCCTCCCCTATTCCTTGTATCCTCTGTTTTTGAGGAACAATAGTTTATATAACATTCAGAGTTCAGTCTGAGTAATGAAAAAATTAATTTTGTCCAAAATTAATACTGATTTAAGAAGAAAACAAATTAAAAAGCATATACGTTTCGATTTTGACTCAAGTAAAAATTTTTTAATATTTTTACAGTTACCCCTCACATTAAATATATAATAGAAGATCAGATTAAGGATTGTAGGTGTCTCAAGGCAAGGAAGTTTTATTTTTCGTCTCATACTGTCCAAGACTTTGCTCTTGTCTACATTCCTGAGGTATATCATGGGTCATAGATCCAAAAGTTGTTTCTACTGTTATTATAAGTAGATTACAAAACCTCATCTAGAAAGTAAAGAATGTATGACATGCATTGTTAACTCCTACTACACATGCATCTAATCAGCTAAGCATATATTTCTATATATCCTGGTGTATACACAGTTAAAATGTAACTTTATTGTAACAGAAAAAACCAAACAAACAGTAAAATTAATTCTCCATCCTGGATGAGCATATTTTACTTTCTTTCTGTGAAAATAATAAGCAATAGGAAAAGGTAGCATTTTAATATCTCATTTTTGTCATACTTGAATAGCAGAAATATTACTTTCCTCTCCCCTACTAATAATGGATCAGTCACTCATCTCATAAGTATGCAAAATTCCAAGAAATTCAGTATGTTCTTTGTAATAATTGATTTGCCAGTCCTTTTAAATACAAACTACTTTATCTGTCTAACCATGCATGCATCCATCCATCTTTTTGTTATGTTTTATTCCTTAGTTGCTATATTTTGTGTAGCTTCTAAAAACATAGAAGACGCAAAAGAACAAATTTGTTTACAAATCATCTCCAGGAAAACCTTCTACTAGGATTTCATATCAAGTGCCAATAAGAATCTATAAAAGTCAGAAGTTCACAGGCATTAGAATCTTTGTTATTGATGGGTGCTTGGGGTCAGGTTCAGCTAATGCTAAGGGATCCTTCTCCTGGGAATGAACTTCTTCAGTTGTTTGGCCTTCTTCCCCAGCTAACAGATAGTTTTATGAGCAAATATTGTTGCATTATCTATCTCTGAAATTACACCCTGACAATGTTAAAAGGATATGGTGATCTCAGGCCCTGTAAATCCCAGTGCTAACCTGCTACACTCACTGGTTGGCCTGGGACTGCTGTAGGATATAAAGAAAGCTGGCAGTTGGACTAAAAGGCAACTGGTAGGGCCTGAGCAGACTGAGAAATTTTGGCCTTGATTATCTGTTTTCTTGCCAATCTTCAATGAGCATAATGCTGTTGCTGTGTCCCAGAAACTTTTCTTTAGCCTTTTGTGAGAACAGTCAAGCAACTTTTTAGCCTCCTTTGAGGAAAACTGGAGGAGTGGATAAACTGTATGGAAAAACAATGCTCAGACACTTTCAGAGAATATCAGGAGTGCTGTTAAAAATGCCTGTTTCCTGGAATCAGTATGTTTTATTTGGTAGATGCTGGAACATAGCAGTATAAATACTCACATTTTCCTCTGGGTAGATACCATCAGGAAAGCAAAATGTAAGTGGAAAAAAGTGAAAGTAAAATTTATTTCTGAAACAGGTATCCTTGTCTTTGGTGGTCTGCCTGCATGTTGCAACGCCTGGCACGGAAAATTGAAAATTAACTAAACCATTCTATATGCACAAATAAATTCCATGGATGTTCACTTAGGTTTAAAACCCCCAAATTTTATATGTACTCCTAATTCTGATGGGGATATATGGTAGAAAATGATACCAAGTTACATAAACCCCAAACTGAATGGCCTCTACACTCCCCAGAGATAAATAACCAAAGACCAAAACACAAAACAGCAAAAGCCAAAAGAAAACACAGGACAGTAATCACAAAATGTTTTGTAGAGGTTTTTATTTATTACACAGAAGTTGGAAGCACAGGACATTCCACTAGAAACTCTTTCTAAGAGATTTCTAGTGTGATTTCCTAAATCCATGAAGTATGGCTAAAATTCTACATGCCATGGGGCTTTCCTGTCTTATGGTTTACATGAGTAGGTATTCTAACAGTCTGTGATAAGTACATGCTAACCACAGGGATGAGTCACACAGAGGAAATTAATTCGTCATTAATGAATATGAATTCACTCGAGAGGCATCTTAGCCATTGAGATGGGTTAAAATGTGTCTGTGTTGCCAACGAGGAAATACACAAGAAGTAGGCATGGGAATATTGCCCATATTTTTCTGGCTCTAGAAACTTCTTACAGAAGACCTACACTTACTTCTGTGTTAAACATTTCAGATGCAGCCAGTTGGGAATGACAACAACACTTCAAACCTTTCCTCACTGTTGAAAGGTAAAATCCAAACAGAATTAATATCTGTAAATCCCCGGGCTTTTTAATGGGGCTTTCTATCTTTGATTTGAAATGCATTTTGTGCAGTTGATATAGAATGAAAGGGCCAGGATAGCTAGGCTATAAAAGCATTCATTAGTATGCCATAAAGATGAAGTTCAGCATTAGTCTCTAGCATTAAGCTGCACCATCCGTTGGGGTTTTTTTTGCTCACAAGGCTGTGAAGTATACATTTCTGATTATGTCCTGAAACATTTTAAAGAATTATATTCCTTGAAGCATTAAAGCATACAAATCTTATGGAAAGCAAGACCCTTCATAGCTCTACCCACAAGGAGAATTTAATTTTGGCAGAAAACATTGAAATATTTGTTGTAAGGAAAAAGAAAAAAAAAATTACATGAACTATTTTAAGCTAAGCAAAACACTGTACTGTTCCCAAATGAAAACATGACTTTAGATTAGTCTGTTAATTGCTGCTCAGTTTAGGTAAATGTGAATGGAGATGAGAGATCGTGGTGGAGAATGGAAAGTGAAGTTGGGGAGGATGTTATGATCACCAGTCAGGAAAGGGCCAACTGGGTCCACAATTCTGGTGACTCTAACAACTCTTTTCTTTTTCTTTAACTTAATTTTTAGTTTAGCTTTGTTCATAGCTAATGTAGATCCATTTGATCTTGGGTCAACTTCATCTCTTGGTTTAAAAAAATATTTGTTTCTAGGCCAGCTATTTGTCTAATCATAGATGTAACAGAAGAAATATTTTCACTCAATAGGGCTTCCCATTTTATGACATGAGCTAAACCTTGCTACCTTCTTCACTTCTCATAACAAAGATTTTTCCCTCACCTGATGGTATCCCAGGTCTACATCTGCTCCACTCTTGAACACAGATGTACAGGAACAGTAAGATTTTTTTCTTCCTTTATATCCCAATGTTTATCCCCTCCATAAAAGGTTCTTGTGGTTCAACCAGCATAGCAGAGGAGAACATTTTGCACCATTAAATGGTATAATTTATTATTTTTTAATGCTCCTTAAAATTGGTATAGACCCTGAGCGGAACTCGCTGTATCACTGCAATTTCAAACTGATCTCAAAGACTGGGGCTTGGAGCCACAGCTGAGTTGTAAGTGCACTGTTCTCCACAAGGCTAAGTTTGACCAACAGAAGTTATGCACTCAGCCTTACATCTTCTGGCTAGCATACACAAAGAATAACCCATTTGGTCTTTTCGTTGTCTAATAGCATTTTTTAACCAATTTTTTTGAGCCAACACTCAGACTGGAGTGACAACCAATTGTCAACGAGTTACTTTAAGCACTTTTTAAAAAATTACTTTCTTATTGCTTCATGGTGTGTGGGTTCACAATAGAGTGAATTTTATGTGTGCAAGTGTAGCCTAAATTTGGTGGTTAACCAGAGAGTGCTGGGCTTCATGTTCCTGTTTAGATTTCCTATGATGCCCAAGCTGACCAGCTAACACAGCAGCCTCTGAATTATCCTGAAGTAATTTCTGTGATCGTGGTGGTGTCATGTCCAGCATTGTAAGGTCAAGGGCTTGGGACAACTTAAACAGAAAAGAGAGATCAGTACATTCCAGTTGCCTGCTTCCCAATAATTTTTTACCTACTAAACAGCATAGGGTGGTGCTCTAAACACCAAAAAGCACCTTAAACTGCCTTGTTTTGAGATATCAATGTTTCTAGATGTGTGAAAGTCAGACTTCACATCATGAATTTCGGTGCAGTGCTCTGTGCTTCTTTACTGTGTGAAGAATATAGGTAAGAAAGGAGCTGTGGCTCAAGATCGGAGCAAGTCTGAGACTTGGTTATCCTCTGCACAGAGAAATACAAAAAACCACTGCTGTGCAGGTGCCTGCAGGCAGTGGCTTTTCAGGTACTTGAATATCTCAGATTCACAGAAAGTATCTGGATTTGTCTGGGTGGTGACATTCAGTTTCCACAGAGAATTTTATAGAGAAAGACATTTTTCTTTTTTAATTCAAGAAAGGTACACTTAGACTTTTATGTAAACCTGGAGTGAAAGAACACACTGGCTCACGTGTTTAGAACTACAGCAAGGAGAAATCCACAGTCAGCCTGAAGAAGTCCAGGAACCCTCTGCTGCTCCCACACATAGGGGACAATAAGGTGAACCTGGTAGGAAATATAACAAGAGAGAAGTTGCACTACAGCAATTCTTCGCCTCTTCTTTACCTAGAGACTTCTACATTAAGGTCCAAAATATATCTGAGTTTTTGTATACAGTAGAGAGCTCCTCACAGGAAAAGCTATTCACAGTTGAGCTCTGATGAGGAGGGAATAGCAATTAGAGATGTCACTTATTTCAGAATACTCCAAAAGAATATTTCATATTTATTTGTAGCCAAACCAATGACATAGGACTTAATGGAATGTGGAAAAGAAACTTTATTATTTCCTTTTTAATTTCATTGTAGTCCATTGTGAGAATTTCTATGGCCAAATATACCCCCGTATGGAAGGTTAGTCCAGAATGTTATCCAGACTTTAGTGGGGCACGTGTACTGTGCCTATAGTTGGGCACTTCCTACAGCACCTGCCTACAGCAGCTCTGTTGAGCAATGTTAAATGTTAAGAAGGCTGTACAACACATTGATGTCTCTCCTCTAACTGCCAATACCCAAACACAGGCAGAAAAGACAGCCGAACTACCTTCTTCATAAAAGGACATGAAATAAATAATTCATAATTTTAGAAAGTCCCTTAATTAAAAAAGAAAGGGCTACCCAAAAGAAATTGTGCCTAATCTTCATGAAGAGAGATTCTTACATTTCTTCTCCTTCAATAAGACTGAGGAATGTGGGTGTATAAACAGAGATGGAAGAGAGACATTAATTCTATCAATATTTGTAGCAATATTTTTATTTGATCTTTCTGTGATGAGAAGACTGCCTTGAATACCTTCGACTATGTTGCCTATGAAAAGACATCTACTGAGATTTTTGTGGCCACGCAGAGTCTAAGCTCCCAGGGCAGACAGTTGTGCTGCTGCTCTGGGAGCATGCTGAGGGATGGCTTGTACCACCTCTTGTCCCGAAGGACAACATGGAAGAGATGATTTGGGGAAAGTCTGGATTGATGTACAGCCTCTTTGCTGTGATTTGCAGAGCCAGCATACAAAGACAGATGGATGAGGGAAGAAGTGAAAATAAAAGCTCCATAAAAAAGGGAAAGTGGAAGGAAGAGATGTGTAGTACAGTCTTTATAATGGGCCAGCACAGCTTCATAACAAGCAGAGATGTAATGCTAAACAAACCACAAAGCACTTACTTTTTTTCCTTCTTCTTTTTACCCATTTTTAAAAGAGATGGAAAGAATTTCAGGCTTTAACAGTGATCTCTGAAAACACCTTGCTTCTCATGAGAGTCTGTCACAGCCCTCCCACACCCTTTGCTGTCCAAATAAACTTTGCAAGGGAATGTTCTTTACATTCCCCGTTGAGCATGTATAGAAAAGATTGCTCTGGCACAGCCTGCTCTCTGTTGACAACAGTGTTTCCTGTTATTGTGAAGGAGTCACAGGCCTGCCTCCAGTCCAGATCTGGGGAGCAGTGGTGTCACAGATGTTTTTTCAGGTGTAAAATTCCTGTTGGCCACACAGGCTGTTCACACAGGATAAAATGGGTGTCTTCAGCTTGGTTCAGTGTGCCTGTTTGCTCAATGCTGAGATGAACCAGCTCCTCTTTTAGCAGCAGTGATGAAACGAGGGAATGTGGAAGGGAGTTTAAAACCCTTCCTGTTGCATATAGGAAATGTTCTGAAAACCTGAGATTTCACTTTTTGTGTTTATTGTGGGTCAACTAGGGCAGGGGGGAGAAGAACAGGGAATTGTGAGTTCAAGGACTGCATGATAGGAAAGACTTTCTTTTTGTTGGAAGAATGTGGTTGAACTTTCTCCCTGAAGAAGATTTATCCTGTTGTGATTTCAAGGACCCTTAAAAAAGCCAGCCTTAGAGAGCCACCCACACAAGACAGCAGCATAGCAGCTGCATAACAACGCTATCATGGTTAATGGCTGCAAATACAGTGCAGTATTATGAAAAGGTCACTGTGAGAGGGTATCCTGCTGTGCTAGAGCTTATGCAGGTGCTGTGGGTGTATCCATAATAGTATCATATCACTGGTGGCAGGGAATTGTTAGATACCAACCTTCTCTGTATTAACCTGGAGAGGACTCTGCATTCCATAAACTTATTTAACCCCAACATGAGTGGTTTTACAGTGCAGAAGTTACTTCACTGAGTAGAAAACTCATTTCACTGTCACTTTGATATACTGTCAAATTGTGTTTTTCCTATTCTTTCCAGTACAAAATCATTCTTTGTAAACACTTTGTTTGTGCTAGATACGTAAGAATACTCCTCCTTAAAATGATTGTTTTGATGAAATGTAGACTTGCCTATTACTTTTCCAGTAAAATGTGGAAAGGAAAACTGTGGTCTTCTGTAAAAGTGAAAAACCATTGCTGAACTGTGTTTGTTTAAAAAGAAAGCTGCAAGGCCTGGGACCTGCTATTGCAATGAGGGCAGTCTGAGTTCAAATGATCCATTTCTTCATTCTTTCACTCAATTGTTTTTTCACAATGGTTCTTCAGTTTGTTGGAGAGATTCCTGAAGCTGACAGAACAGCCAATACTTTGTATTAAAAAGCAGTTTTTAAATATTGCACATGGGAAAATAAATGGTTATTTGGCATGTTTCTAAAATGTCATCAACTCTTCCTTACTATTCAACATATTTGCATCATTCTTTGGTGAATTCATATGGGCAGAGGCCTAAAATCAGTGAGAAAACCAAGAAAAAATATGAAGCAGTGCTGAATAGAATTATAATATTTTCCAAATATTCCCCATGTTTATCTCTCATTTTGAATTTTCACCACGTTCTAAGAAATACTATAGCTTTGGAAAAGAGGTAATGATAACAGTGCAGTTGCACTTTTACCTTCTTTTTATTTTTTTTTTTTCACCCCAGAGAAAAGACAACTTTCACCCCAGAGAAGGAATAAATCTTTATCTGATGCATCAGGAAAGCCACCAATAAGTTATTCAGATAAAATATTTCTCAGCTCACACCTATGCACACATAGATACACACAAATGTATGTGAGTGTGTGTATATTTATTTATGAACAACTGCCACTAGTAGGAGGCTTTTGTCTACTCCAGTGATAACAAGTGAAAATACTAGATCTGATTGAGTTGGTCAGACAATGAAACACTTTATTTTTATGCACCATCTTTCATGCAAGCATATAATGAAATTCTTCAAAGCCAGTTTATCTACACATTCCTGAATGGTGCAACTAAAGTCCTCAGCTTTACAGGAAGCATCTGTACATGTTGCAGGGCAAGGGTGAAGATGGAAACAATGGCCAAGGTTCAGGAGAATGATTGAATGCTGGAAGACTGGGAAGTTCATGCAATGGGATGAACACTTTTTTTAGGCAGCTGGAGAGGCTCTGCCCACTGAGCAGATGACTCCTGGAAGGAATTTGAAGAGAATTAGTGGGAATGGCTATTTCAGATGGCAGAAAGAATCAAAATAGAAAGCCAGTTCCTTAGGCCTGGACTGTCTCCTTTCAAGTCTGAAACATATTTCCTTTCTGTCTTGGATCTTTTGTATCCAAGAGCTCTTTATCCTGCTCTGGTAATCACAGCCCAGAAGGAAGGCTCTAGGGGGAAGAAACTGGGGTGATCTCTGCTTGTGACCCCTTCATCACTCAGGCTGAGGTAGACAGGACTTGCAAACTTTCTGGCTATTGTGGATTCATATTGTTTGGATATTTCCTCAGCATACCCCAGCTTGGCCCCCAAACTCCCTGCCTGCTCTCTGGCAGCAGTATTCAACCTGGTAGAGGATCCTCCAGCTTGTAAACAGGCCCTGGCTGAGTACTGGCTATTAGCAACAAAAAAGACATGTGACAAACCTAAGATGATAGATTTTAGAGGTAGATCGGAGTGGACCTTGGACACTGACACATTGATATTATGTCTATTTTTGGCACAAGAAGACACATTCACATAATAAATATCAGAAAAATTGGCTTGATTTGACAAGATCATGATGTGGAACAGAATAAATTTAAATTATAGAAGTTTGTACTTCAGTTCTTTTCCTTATAAGGTCTCTTGCTATTAATAGGCAAAACTACATACACAGTGTATGTTCATCAGATGTGATTTTAAGAAATTATAAAAATCTCTAGTTTCCACTTGAAAATAATAGCTACAGCAAGAGTTTGAACTACAGATTTTAATAATGCTCTGAGAAGTTTAATCATTCCATATAAAACTCAACTGTGAATTATATGGTGGAAATCCCTTTGGTTTCACTCAGGCAAAATTCTTATAACAATCTTGCTCTTTCTTAATTTTTTTCTCTCTTTTAGCCTGTGATGCCCCTTGTTTTCTTGTCTCTTTTGTACAGTTTTTCTTCATCTTCAGCTTATTTTCTAATCCGTAGTAATGTGTTATTGTTAGTAATTCTTTTGGAGGATATGGGGCGTAGCTGCTCCATTTGTAGCAAAAAACTACCCCAACACTTTGGTATACATGTAAAAAGAGGAATTTTCTGTTTTCACAAACAGAAGTTATGATACGAATCTTATAATAAGATATGAATCTTATAATAAGATTTCAGCACCAACCAAAATGAACATCTGTAATTAAGAACTTAAACACAGAAACATATCTCAGCTTGGATCACCAGTGGTCTTCACATCTTGCTGTGGGTCAAAAATTAAAGACAAGGAAAGTTGAGTGAAGTTGGTATAGGGGCCTTCGGTCTGCTGTGCTTCCTTCTTGCTGGGTTAGGTGTTTAGGAACCCAGGTGGTAGCTGGGATATTCTTTCACTCTCAGAAGTTGTGCTTAGCTGCAGGCAAAAAACAGGGGAGCTGACTGTATATAGCTTTATGATCTTAGAACAGGCAAGTAATGACTTACTGGTGCTTAATAAGTCAAGGAACTTGGGGCATGATAAATTGAATTTCCAGTTATCTATTCAAAAACAGATGGTCACATTTCAAAACACTTTGTTGCCAGCATGCTAACTTGAAAGGTCACACAGTGCTCTCAGCTGAGTTTTTCTATTGTTTGAGGTTTCTGCTTGCAGGCTGAGAGCAATATCCTGCACATTGTTTTAGCCTGTGGTGATACTAGTCACTTTAATCTGACATAAGTATGGACCACCACCCCCAACTGGATGCTTTCCTTACTCCTTTGGGTAGGCCTGAGATTTGTGCAGCTGCTTGGTGATCTGACTCACCCTACAAATACTAGTTCTGGTACAGCTGATGATGGTGGGAATAGGCAAGCTGGGTGAACATGGGACCATCCTTTCTGTCAGCAGGCAACATTTACATCAGATCACAATGTCTGATAGAGAGCATTAAAATAAAATCATCTTCAGCTTCATGGATAAATTTGAAAGATTCTGTAGCTTGGGTGCAACTCCTGTGCATTTTTTGTATTACTGCCAAGTACAATTAAATCTGTAGAAGAAATTTCACAGCGTGAAATGCTAAGTCAGACAAATTAAGCTGTGACATCCCCAACAAAACTATACCTGGGTCTCATGGCAAAGGCTCTTTACACTAGCAAATAATCACATGCTAAATGGAAGAATTTGGAGAAGCTTCAAGTTTATTGTTTGCCTTGGTTTGTCTGCCAAGACAGCAATGCAAGTAATTAACTGTTCAGTCACATCTAAACCCAAGTAGTAGGGAAGAAAGGATAGTAGAGGGTACTAAATCCGTTTCTATGTCCTGTCTGATTGCAGCCTACCACATTTCTAATATCTTAAAATATTTATATAGTAACACATAAGTTAGAGATGCAGAGACTGTTTTGAAGTCATCTGTTTCAACCACCATTTCTCATAGCTCATTTACTTCACCACATCAGTTTTTACCTCTTAGATTCATCTAGTTTCGTTCTTCTTTCCTCTTTTTTTTTTATTTTTATATAACTATGCTATCATTTTTTATCACCTGATTTTTCCAGTTCTCTCCAAAAGACCTAGGTTTGCACCACTGGCCAGCTTTTAAGGTTGCTTTTCAGTCTTTTCAGTTAATGAAGGCTCAGGCACACAAAAGGGAAGAAGAGTCTCCTGGTGACACCAAGCTATGATTTCTGAATCTGTCTTTTACCAGCCTTTCTCCACTTCCTCTCCAAGGGATATGCACACAGAGATTGTGAAGGAAAAGGTATTTAAGCTGTAACCTCCAAAGAATTAACTGTCAGACTGTGATCTAAGAGAATTAGCTCATTTCAGCCAAAGGGCATTTTTGTTGCATGATCAGTGACACCTCTTTTCCTCTTTCACACACAGGCTTGCTAGATCATTTTTAGTAGGTACTGCTACATACACCCAAGCGGTAGCAAATACCACAAAAGTATCTGCGGCAGCACCAATCACTTCAATTTTCTCCTGGCTCCTAATACAGGGGTTTTTTTCTATTGTTTTTTTGTTTGGTTTGGTTTTGGTTTGTTGTTGTTGTTGCTGTTTTTTGCTGTTGTTGTGGTTGGTTATTTTTGTTGTTGTTGTGGTCTTTTGTTTGTTTGTGGTTTTGTTTGTTTGTGTGTTTGTTTTTTGTTTGTTTTTTTTTAAATGACCTCTTCCTATAGCAAGCATAGTATTGATTTCTCCTACTTGAGAGAGCATTGCCTATAATCAGCAGTTCTAGGAGTAATTGTTTAGCCATGCTGAGCACTGTTGCAATGCTACTTGTCAACACATTCCTAGAGAGCAGGAGAGGCTTGCACCTCATGCCACCATGTACAAGCCTGCTCAGGCTCTGCAGCACTCTCCAGCACAGGGTTTCTTCTCCCCTCTGTGCTCTGTGACAGCACAGATGAAGCTGGTCTAGTTTTTTTGCAACTAATGGACCTTCTTCATGTGTCTGTCCAGAGCAGATTTGTGTCTGTGCACGCATGTATGATACAGCCTGAACCACATGGTGTCTAAGAAGCTGCTGAAGAGAGTGACAAAAGCATCCATTTCCCCCCTTTTCTTCCTCACAGAAAACCTCAGAATCTTTGGAATGAACTCAGTGGGATGACATTTTTTCGCAAAGAAGTAAGCTGGATCTCAGAAATTAGTCATCTCTTTATTGTCCACAAGACCAGGGATGAACACAGTGAAACAATTATGTCCACCGAGATACTTCTAACATCTTCCTGATTACTTCAGGGAATATTTCTGTTGTCTGATGATCCCCATATTTTTCCTGGGAAACCTATGCCTCATAGATGTTGCTTTTTCCTTTCCTATATATTTCATTGCAATTATTTTTTAAATGTCTTGAACAAATTACTGAAAGTATAGATATGTGTTTCAGATTCCTTTAGAAATCAAATCTTGTAATTATTTTCCTTGTAATATACCTGAATTCTTTTTATGACCAATATTTTTGAAACCGTCTTGTCTGTAGGGATAAAAGATAGAAGGAAGTAGCTTAGCTCTCTTGAAGAGGTGTCTTTTTGCATAAATTCTATGGCAATATCTTCTTTTTCTACAATGACTTTTGTGCTGTTTAAGCAAACAAGTTACAATTTGGCAGTCTTTTTTTTCAGGTGTCTACTCATTAATCAGTGATTAAAAAATACCTGTCAAGGCTGATGTCTGAAGACAGCTGTAGTAAGTAAGGATTTTGATTAACTTCCTTTGTTTTTTAGTTTGAACAATACATTCTCTTATCCCATTTGGGTTTTGCAATGCCTGGGGTTTAAAACTATTATTGAATGGGCTATTATTATCTTGGAAAACACCAGGAGCATGATTGCCTCTTGTGAAGTTATTTACATTTGCGTATGGCACATGAAAAATGGAATTTTGATGTAAATGAATAGAGAATTATCATCTATAATGGTAGTATTTTCCATGCTGCCTAGTTTTCACAATTGTGATGTCCTGAGGTGCAAAGGAATGCAAAATCATGCTCTTGATTAGGAATTCTTTGCCTTTTCAAAAGAAATTTCAACTGGTAATTTATTTTTTGTTTCAATTATGGTATTCTCTAGTTGATGCAATTTAGTGTAGCCTGACCTGAGTCAGAAACATTAGAAAATCTTTGTCTTTGGAATTCCGGTTATCAGCTCTTAACACTTTGGCAGTTATTTCCTGGAAGTTTGCTTGCTTTGGTCTGCAGTAAGTAGAGATTACATACGACAAACTGATGGTTGTGGAAATGCATGGTCAAGCTGCATGTTTATTGCAGATTTTGGAAAGGGAATCCTTTTGTGTACTTTGATTTACAGATGTTGTCTCTGAGTAAAGCATTTCTGTCTTCATATTTATTTGTATCAGTATTTTCTACTTTCACCTAATGTGAAGATATTCAGTGGTAGGGAATATGTACTTGTTTAGAGCTAGCAGTATGCTCAGCTTTGTACAATACTCAACAGCAGACCATCACTGCCCTGGAGAGCTTAAAGTCTAAAAATACCTCAGCTAGTGCTTCAGCTTTTTTCAGCCTTCATTCTCAAGATACACTTATTGTTTTGTCTCATCCTAATAAAACTCAATTTTAAACAGTCAGCTTGGTTCATCTCTGAAAATAATCTAGTAAAAGGTAAACTACTCATTTTTAGATATGAAAATGTGCATGGGTTCAACCCAGGATTCACTGCAAAGCAGAATCCCATTGTTATGGACCCCTCTAGGTAACCTTAATCTTACCTGCCTGCTCCCAGCAGTGCCAGCAAAGCATTTGCAAGCCCTCTGGCTGTATAACCTGTCTTCTCTCTGGCTGTAGAGAGCAGTTTAGTTGTAGCAAACTGCTGGAGCTCTGATTGCAAATGAGGTCATCTGGGTAAGACATCATGATTCTTTCATGAATATTTGTGAGTATTTTGGAGCAATGAGAGGTATGTTTCTCTAGTGAGTCTCATTTCAAGGCTGTGCTGTGGGTTTTTTTGCCATCAGGACTGTCAGGAGCAAGGTGAAGATAAGTGTGATCTGCTAGTTTAATACTAGGCAAGGGAAGGATGGTAAGCGATTACATCATGTGCTAATGGAAAAGGACTGAAGAAGAGTGAGAAAAAGAAAACTTTAGCAGAAAGGCTTTGCAGTCCATTGGATACTGCCTCTTTTTGCTGTGTATATTTTTATAAGTGTTTCTGCCTCTGTGGTTTCTCCTTTCTAAGAACAACATCAGTCAGCTCTGAACTGCGGTATCTCAGATTCTTTCTAGGGATTAAGCTGCAGGTTTAATTTTTGGGCTGGCATAAGGACCATCTGTTCAGTGTAGTTTGCAGGCAGAGTGGAGATATGTGTGTTGTGAACATACAGAACACACTGTAAGAAAAGAAGACAGAGAATAGACTTTAACATCTTGTTATTTTCAGTTTTGTTGTTAATTCTGTTGTGCTTGAAAGAGAGTGCTTCAAAAGGATGAAGCCATCAGGTCCTGTTCTATATGTGGTGAGTTAAGGGAGGACAGTTTCAGGTTCCTCTTCAGAGTGGTTGAACTGTGTGATGGCTTACATGTGAGAGATGGAGATATTATCTGTCTGAAAACTACTACTGTATTCTGGTGGCTACAGTAGCTTAATGCTTTTGAGAAAGGGAGCATTTTAATCTCTACTCACACATTTAAATTTCCCATCTCCTCAGCACATACCTTGTACTGAGTTCTTCCTCTTCAGCTTCATTCTCATCCCATTAAGTCACTGCATATAAATCATTGCTCTTTGCTGTCCAATCTGGTATGAAAATTATGGCACAAACAACTGCAGGAGCCCTGCACACTTTTGTGTGTTTCAGATTAAGCCCTACACCCATATTACCCCACCTGACCTGGGCTACTTCTGTTTCATAAACCAAAGCCAGTTCTCTGCCTTGACATGATCCTGGATTACCAAACTAGTTCTCATGCCTTCTCCTACAGCTCAGCCTCCATCTCCTCCATCATACATAGGGATGGTCTTCACCTTAATTTATTATTCTTACTGTTTTCAAAGATCTCAAGTTGCTACTTTGAGTTAAAAAATGTATATCATGTCTCTTTGCAGGAAGAAAGAAAGAACAGGAGAGCTCAAATCCGAGAGAGGATTGAAGAAGTAGAGACATAAGAAGGAGGTATAGAGTCACTAGTTACACAGAGGTAGCCTCTCTTCCCATTCCTGCTCCATCTGATGTTAACACCAAAGATAGGATATTGGAGATTCATAAGAGAGATTCTTCAGAGATTCATACCTTATGGTATACCTCATATTCCTTAGCTACTGACCTTAGTGATCTCCTAGCTGCAGTCCTTCACTCGTCATTTGGAGCCTTATTCTATTATTTCTGTAAAAGGATTAGTAAATGTTAGGAACTAGCTGAATGAATGTTTATGTCTTGAAACACAGTGGAACTCACTGAGAAAGAAAAATATAGAAGTTTGTAAAAAATTGTCATCTGTTTTCGACATCAATTTGGTATGTTTAGGAGGAGGAGATGATGGAGATCCTTACCGGAAACAGCTATGCATTTGAATCACTAAGAGTCCTGATCCACAACCACAAGAAGGCTAAAATGAGACAACTATAAAACTGTGAAACTTTGCATATCTCTTTGTCACATACTACTTGCATGGCCCTTCCTCTGACTGCAGATTTAGCTTAGCTGATCTTGCTGTATCCCCTCATTCATGAATGATAAACTTTCTTCTGTGTGCCACTGCTGCTCATAAGGACCTGAGCCCTCCCTGTGAAGAGAAGCTGACAAGTGGGCATGGGAAGGCTTCACAGTGATCCCAAGCCATGACTGTGACTCATAAGTCAGAGCCTTGCCTCTAGTGAGCACATCAAAATACAAAGAAGCAGATGGATTTTAGAGCAGTTCAGGTAGAGAGAAATGAGAAAACATTTTGATACCATTTTCTCCCTGCTCCTGACAGCTCTCTGGCCCTGTTAGATCTGCTGTCTGAGCTTCCCCATGAGCAGGCTATAGTGTCTTTCAGTCAAATTAACTTGCTGAACAATCTGTGTTCCTTAATACATTTCACCACACTGTGCATTTTTAATCCAGATCAGGCACGGATGCATTATCCCAACTCTGCAAAGTTAACTGGAGAGTGTGATATACATGCTGGCTTTATTCTTTTAGGCTGGTTTGCACTGGCTTCAAGACAGCAGACCATTTCTAACCCAGTATGAAGACAGAACAGCACATACAGACAGTACCAAGGTAAGAACAGGTCTGCCTGGACAAAATTACCTACTTAGCATGCTTTGTCTGAACCAAGCTGAAGTTGCAGAGTGTTTGTTCTGGTGTAATGCTCTGTGCTATGCAGCCACACAGTCTTGAACTTGATGATAGTTTTCAGGTGCTTTTAAAAACTGCTGTATACTTACACACTTGATTTACCATCTCATGGTGCTACAGCACTCAAAAGTACTGAAAGCAGGTATTTGCTAGCACTATCCTTTTTCACTGAAGCAGTGTAAAAGAATTTCTGCTTTGCAATCAGCATAACTGGATTTGCCTATTAAAAATCAGCCTGCAAAGTAAAGGGGTCCAATACTCCTGGATCTTTCTATTTTTTTTCCAGACAAATGTAACTGAGCCTAAGCAAATGCTAAAGAGGCATGAAATATGCTATTCCTTTGCATTTGTGTTAATAAAGTTTCAGATATGCTATGGATGTTTTCTTCTAGTAGTTGTAAGACACAAAGTGTAGGATTTGTTTTCAAATGTAACAATTTACATAAAGGATGACAGAATGAGAAACAAGGGACTGTAATCATGTTCCATTTCTACTTTTTTTGGGAAAATTTTATTTGAAACAGTCCTATTTTCCTCCAAACTCTTAATTTTTGAGGGGTGACAGTCAAGTTATATCCCAGACATAAGAATATTACTACTTTCCACACCTTCTCTGTACTGCTTTTACATGAAAGGAGGGAAATGCAATATCTCAGGATGACAAAATCCCAATGAACTACATGTGAGAACTTTTTATTTAGAATAATTAATTATAAGCATATTGCAGCCTTTGCCTCTTAACTTTACCATTGCAATAAAAGCATTTGTTATCATGTGTTTTCATATTCATTCACCTTCTACTGTATTTCTCAGCTATACCACCATTTGTTCAATGTAAGAGGTCTCCAGGGTGAATATGGAATAACACATAGGCAAATAAATATCTTGTTCAGTAAAATTTAGGCACCTGAATAAAGGCAAACAATCCAGATTTTATGGAATAAGCCCCCTGGTCTGTAGAAAAAGCTTTTAATGTGCCTTGGGAAGGATTACTCTCTTTTACAAAAAGTAGAGTTGCATTGTCCGGACTAACCATTTAGGACCCTGTTCTTCTGTCCTTGGGGCACCTAGACCTGGACTTACATTTCTACTGCTGAACACAGATGAAATTTTATTTGTATAAGTTAGCACTCAGCCCTGTACCACACGTGGCCCCCATAAACCTGAGGTGTCACGTGTTTGAATTTATTGTATCTGAAATAAAATATGTGGTCTTGCATCCCAGGAAAATGATGTATTTATAGCAAGAAACTGCTGTGCATTCACTCCCTGTCATGTGGGAGGATATGTAGGCTATGTGGGAGTACTGAGGAGAACAAGCAGGTGAGACGTCCATTGGGTTGGGGTTGCAGCAGAGGAGGATGTCTGGCATGCATACTGGTCTTTCATTCTACAGGACTGGTGGCCCCTGCATTGTACTTGGGCACTATCTGGAAGACCTGTAGCTCATCCCTATGTCATACTACTCTCCCAGTTTGACAGTAACACAACATTTGGGGCTAGTGGTCAAGACTGTGTCAAAACCAGCAGTACTGGTCAAGCCCTGCTTAGTTTTCCAGAGTAGAGTTTATCTCTAGAGATTATGCCTAATCATAAATAGAGAAAGAACTTTATATCTCAACAAGTGAGATAGATATTAGACTAAGTAGGGCCTGGTGCCAGATTTAAGAAAAGCACTTAAGTGCTTCCTTAACGTTTACATCAAAGCTCATGTGTTTGAGAGACCTGGAGACTCACTTTCCCCAAATTTCTGTCTGGGTAGCTAATGCGTAACGGCACTCAGCATGCATTCTGCATAATAGAAATCACATTTTTAGTTATCGTTTTGCATCTAAAAAATTCCTTGGTAGTATGACTTTGGTCCATGAAAGCACTTTAATATAGGATGTGAACACCAGCAAATTGTAGCCTATCTTAGAAAGCTTAGGTAGGTTGTCCTAGATTACTCTTCAACCTTATCTCTTTTGGTATTGCAAAGAATGCTTTTAGGAATGTTTTTCTTCTGATGTTTCCATTCACAGCAATTAAAGCATTTCATGCTCTTTAAAGTTGTCTTGAAACTGTCTGTCTCTCGTGGATGTGTGAATGGAAGAAGAGAGAGTCCCAGAAAACTGAAGCTAGCCCTACCAATTAAATTAATTGAATTTTTCAGATATATAGGCTGCAGACAATTTGAATAGCTTTTTATCCAATCTTCCCACCTTATCCTTAATCCTCTATCACAGTGCAGCAAGGGACAGCAGTGGGAGTAGAAATCTACAGCCACTCAATCCATTTGTACCCAGAGAGAGATGGAGTGATTCTGCTGTTTCATCCAGAGGGGCTTTGTAAAGTCTTCTTTCCCCTAACAAGCCTTTCCATTTGACAACTTCTCACCTATACACTAATGCTTTTGGGAGCTAGGTGTGAAACCAAGAGGAGAAATACACCTGTTTGCATAGTGATTTTTTCTAATGTTAATAGTGGGAAGTATTATGTAACATGACTTTTGCAAACAACTGGAAGTTTAGCTTGGCATATGGCAAGCAGCCCCTGCACAATATTGTTCCCTGCATGTGGAAATTCCCAGTATGACTGATTCAAAAGTTTAACATAGCTGACACCTTGCTGGAAAAAAAGTAGCTCAGACAAACTGAAATGAAGTATTTCAAAAACTAGGTGCTCAGACATGAGTCTAACCATGCTGAGAAATTTAAGTTGCTCATTCAAAAAGGGGAGAATAAAAGAGAAAAAATCTTTCCTTTTCATGTTCCTAGCATCTTCATTTCAGGAGAATGCTGCGGTGGTGGGTTTAACTCCTTTATAAATCAAAGGGTACATGTAGCTGGTTCTGGAAGTGGGTTAAGATGTGATAATTAAGTGATTTTAAATATTAATCATCCTATTTAAAAGTAATATTGGCAAAGAAAGGCATCTCTAATAAGAGATCAAATTACACTATAAACATTATTCCATAAAAAATGGGGCTTTTTCAAGTGTTTCTTTGAAGCCAAATGAGAACCGATCCAGTGTCTGAGTACATTCCCAAGGTGCCATGAGGAAGCCGAATTCTTTTCATAATTGTTTGGCAAACTTCTTCCAAAACACACTGCATACAGACTTAAAATGCATTTTTCCTGTTGTGTGTCTGTGTTTTTGGGTGAATACCATGTGGACTTTGGTCTGAGCTTTGCTCACCTGAAAAGCTCTGGGAGAGGACTCCATGTTTCAGTTACCTGTTTCCTGTTGAGCAGACAAAATATGTTCATCTTAAGGAAGCAAAAATGACAAAGTTATTTTAAGGTAAACAAGCCATTTTGTTTCCTCAGGGTGTGGAGTAATTTTGTTTTTGTTATTCACGTCTGGATAAAAAAGGACAGATTAGGTATCACTACTGTTAGCTTCAGCTTTTCTCAGGGAAATAAAGACAGGATTTGAATAGGAAGTATTTATATTATTTGCAGTCTAAGCTGACCCTGAAGGCAGTGATCAACTTAAAGATTTGTCCTATAGTAGCATACTGATGTGGATATTGAAATGAGGCAGATGTGCCTGATTGACACAAGGTCAGGCAGAGCTGTGTCCTGAGATGAAATTCTCAAAACTGATAAAACTGATAGAAAGCTATTATAAAATTGCTCTCTTTTACAGTTTAATTTACCAGTGGTTAAGGAAAAAAATGGGAGCACTTATGTAGATTGTATTGCATGGATGTGACTCTGTACAGTGTTCTCTCTCATGCAGAGCAGTGACTGCAAACTTTCCCATAGGAAACTGACATCAGTAATACATTGTTTGGTTAGTGTAGGAAATAGTGAATTCTGTTATTGAGGTTTTTTCAGGTCTTTTTTTTTCTGAAAATGTTGCTTAAGGCCCAATTCTGCTGTTCTTCAGCCAAAAGACATTTAACCAAATGAATGTTGAATTTAGTTCTCTGTCCTTATTCAATTGTTTTTTGAGTTAAATATTCATTGACTTCAACAACAGATTTTCTCTAAGAGCTGAATTAAACTAAGTAGAAACATCGGGACCCAACTAAGATACTGACTTCTCCCACATCCTTAGAGCTGAGTATACTGGAATTCATTAACTCTCATGAAATGCAATGCTAAAAGTTGATGTGTTATTGAGTAATGATAAATGCAGAGTTACATACATGCATTATGTTACTTGTTTGCGTTTCTACAATGCATAATAGGAGGCTGTTTCCCTGCATGGCTTTTGGACATCACTTATGATTCAAAACTGTGATGGTTAAAAACTATTGGCAGGGAATTTGTAAAACTGTCAGTGCTCTGAGTGTCTTGGTCTGGGCAGGCAGTGAAAGAACACGAAACTGACTGATCAATATGATTCTCAGAGTTGTGCTTTTTGTCTTGATGCAACTTGTAATTCAATGACTAAGTATGAGGAAGGAAATCAGGAAAAGGTTAGAGAGGGTTGTGTTTTACATTCAGTAGGGAGTGAGTGAAATGGAAGAGAAATTCCAGTGCTAAGATTATAGACCCATTTCTATACTGAGATGGACTTAGCATAAGACTAGCTGTGGTAAAAAACATGAGAAGCAAAATCTGAATGTCAGACTGCTTCAAAGTTTAAAGTAAGGCAATTTCAAGAATATTTTCCTCTGCTCCACATGCACATGTTCCCAGCTGATCAAATGGCCGCTGACAACAATGAAGTCTGCTGTAGTACCTAACAAGCCACTTGTAGAAGTGTTGGGGCAGCATTAAAAGCATGGAAAGCAAGTTTTTACATCAAGAAAAGTCTCCTCACATATAGAAATGCTTCACTGGCTTGCAGAATTATTTCCCCACATTATGCCTCTGTTACATCTTAATTCTGATTGAGAGTAATGTGAAATCTGAGTTTCCTAAGGAGAAGAGTGTTAGAAGACATAGGGCCTCTTTGCCAAATTTTCTGCTGGTCTACATGCCATCTATTTGTTGATGCCTGAGTAGACACTATTTGCACCAACAGAAAAGCATTGTTTCTTCACAATGAAAAAGTCATTTGAATTGCTCTCCACTCCAGTTGAAAAACTCTCAGAGATTTGGTCTCTTTCTGAAAACAGATTGTTAAGGCTACATAATTTATATGAATATTTGACTTTTTTCCAAGAATGAATTCTAATAATTAAATAAGATTTCTGTTCTTTGTACTTTTTTTCATATGTTTGCGTACCTTTTCTGCTTGTTTTGCTTGAGACTGTTAGCTCATAGAGACCAGAAAAATAAGATTGTATATTGACCTAAGCAGATTCACTCCTAAACAAACTGTTCCTCAAAGATTTCCAGAAGGCACCAGCTTACTACTTTAAGAAGTAACAGCCTACAAAAATGTTATTTTTCACAGTTAAGCAGACTTTGGTCTAAAGCTGTACAAACAAGCCTCTGAATCCTTGTCGCTTCCAGGGACTGTTTTTGGGTGTGTGCTGATCTATAAATCAAAAGGATTTGAAACAATGTAGGAGAAAATGTTTAAAGAAAACAAATACAAAAGGAAACATTTTTCTCTTCTCCCTCCTGCAGATCAGGGTACCTTCCAAAGAAGTCAAACGCATTACAGGGATCCAAAATTTGAGCATGAAAGAGGAAACTGAAGAGTGCCTGGTCCAAATCCCACTGAATTAGTGCCAAACTCATCCTTGACCACAGTGAGTTTTTGTTGAGATCCCATGCTCTGATTTTGGCAGTCAGGTTGGATACCACATCACAGTCCACTTCCTTTTGAAACAGGTAAGACCCAAACTGGAGCAAAAGAAAGTTAAAACTAAAAGAAGGCACCAGATCAATGTGGATCCTGCCAGGCTCTCTTATAAAGAGTATGTGACTCTTTGTGAAACCGTAAGTAATATTGGCATTGTATAAAGACCCCAAATGGCTTAAAGGCTTTGGAGTAGCATTGATGTGAAAGGCCCTGAAACAATGGGACACTTATTAATGCTCTGCCAGTACTGCAAGATCCACAGGTGTTCTAAACCAGGCAGCTTATATTGGGTCTTTGCTGCTGATGTCAGTGGCAAAACCCCTGGAGACCTCAATGGTGAGAGAACCCAGGCAGTGGTGATGAAGGGAATTCATTTGCTCTGATGGGAGCAGAACTGACTCTGAACAGTCTCATTTCCTGATGTTGACTGTCGAAATCCACCCTCATGTTCCTGATGGCTGATATCAGAATGTAGTAGTAAAAGTACTGCTCACCCAAGCAACCTAAACACTAGAGTGCAGCTGGAGGTGAAATCTGTGTATATGAGAATACCTGTAACAAATAAAAGGGGTTTTTTTTTATGCCAGGAGCTACTTAGATAGAGAAATAAATAAGTGGCAAATTTGTTCTCACTGTTCTTTTTAAATAGAATGAAGGTGATCATTTTAGGGGAAAAAAAAAGAAAACTAATAAAAAAAACCCAATAGTAATTTAAACAGCTCTAATTTTATTTGGTTTAAACAATAAAAATATAAGAAGAGATAAAAGATTAGGCTGGATCAGGTGGTGTTAATTGCTGATTCTAGATGGGTTTTTTTGGTTTTTTTCCCCTCCATGCGTGTACTGATACTTATAGTATTATCTAAAAGGAATATAAGAAGCATCTTAGTCCATTAGCAGCAGTTAATCATTGAATAGCCTGTCCATGAGGAAACTTGCTTCTATGAAAAATTGGTGCAAGCTTATTCTTTGCATTCAAGTCAATGACAGTGTTGTTCACAGAGAAGCTGTCCCAATGCAGCCATCCAGTATCCCTGAGCTCTGTGACAGAGCAGATTTTGTCCCTAAGGTTTTCCTTTGTAACTTTTTGATTAGCCTGCAAGAGCATAAACAGTACATAGCTTTGATGAGTGTTAAAAATTTCAGCCAGTATCAGGGCTTCAACAAATGTGTGTTTGTGTGCATTACTGCCAGGTGGTTCTTGGGTCTGCAATTTGTTCTCTAGTCCTCATCACTGCCAGCCTGCACTGCACAAATCTTACTCACTCTCGAGCTCCCACTTAGGGTCAGTCAGCTGTATCTCTTCTGAAACAAACCCCAGGTGCATCTCTGGGGGAATCTCACTCCAGGGATGGCTACAAATATGCTCTGTGGCTAACACTACACAGTCCTGCCTTTGTAGTCTTCTAGGAGACTTTGCACTCGGTCATCTCCAGCACATGCAGGGCATGCAGGGCTTAACAGTATAAAACAGTAATGCTGATATGCTCCATCACAGCCCTCATACTGTTTCAGACCCTTTGAAGTGTATAAAATACACAGAAAAAAATAACTGTCTAATGGCCTGAGGACCCAGGAGAGACCCAGGACCAAGTGCTGTGGAATGTGAATGTAGCCAATGGCCTTCACCTTTGGGTGAAAGAGCCTTTAGCAGGGTAAATATTTACCTACTCCAAGTGTATGTCAGGCGTGGCTAAAAGGAATTTGTGTATGAAAGACGATAATTGACATGATCAAGCCTTCAGTATATTTTTCAGGGCTACTGATTATAGCAACTGATTCAAGCAGTCAGAAGAGTAACAGGCTGTGAGGTTCAGCAGACCTCAATCTCCTGGAAATTCCATATGGTAATGTCCCATTTACTAAGAACAAGGTGCCAGGTCACTGCTAGTTTAGACTGGGGCATTAAGTATGACACACTATCACCATTTCAAAAACTGCATCTCTCTGACAGTTTCTATTTTCATCTCCAAACTACAAGTGTGACACTGCGAATACTGAAAACATAGGAAATACATTTAATTTGGTTTCCCTGTAAGAGAAAAAGAGGCCTTTTGGAATTATGTTTGGAGTGAGAGAGGCCGTATGTTTTGTCCATCAGATCTCCTCAGAGGTTTCTTCCCCTGTAATATATTTATCCTGCTGGGTGGGTTATTTTTGGAGTCATATTTTGGTATGATATAATTTTTAAGGCAGGACAGGGAAAGACAGAAATGTCCTGGTTCATTGGAACATTTCCATAGCAAGATGTCTGTAGTCCTGTCAAAATAAGACACTCTCATAAGTCCCATTCTGCAAGCAAGAACATGTTCTTATCATATCCTGAACAGTGAAGTTGATCAACTCATTGGCTAGTGTTTGTAAATCTTACGTCACTGCACTGCAATTCTAATAAATGTTCCCTCATCTTTCTCTCACATCTTATTGCTAAGATCCTGAGGTGCAGGAGAGTGTGTATTTTTTTCATTGGACTGCAGACATGCCCCTATGGAAATGCCTCTGCATAATGATTGGACTAGATGATCCTGAAGATCTTTTCCAACTGAAACAATTCTTTGATTCCAACACCTGCAGAGAAACTGTATATGAGATGTTTTGTCAAGTCATTGATAAACCAAAGGACTCTGATTTCCAGAAGTACTTCTGTGAGACATCTCTAGTCACTGAAAATGTGATTCCACAAAGCAAGGAAATCATCTCAGTCCTTTAATGTGATGGTGGATTTTCATAGGAAACTTTTAAGACCCCCTGAGGGTCTCTTCCACCACATTAATGATGCCATTTAGCTGCACCTGCAACCCATTAAGATTGCTCTTTCTAATCCGGATGGCAGGCCACCAAGGTTAAATCTGATCAAGGTTCCTCACCCCTGCAGAGCTCAATACATTTTAGAAACTGAACAGAACTCACTTTTTCATGGTATATAATGAAAAGGAAGGACAAAGCTAAAAAACTAGCTGTGGGGGATGTCCATCAGCCAGGCATATTCTTAAAAAAATTAAATGCTGATAAATTATTTTTCTGGATTTTAGTATGTCATTTCATGATACACTTTCCCTGTTGTTATATTTACCTTATGAAAAGCTGAAGCAATCAAGAAGTTTTAGGCTGAAATATATAAGTCTTTTTCAGAGCAGAAAAGGAAACCCAGTGACTTCCTCAGCTGTTTAAACTAAATCTTGTATCTTCAAAAGTTATTTACGTGCTTCATATCTGCAAGCCAGAAAGCATAACCCACAAAGCCAGACTTGTCCCCATGACCCACTGACTTTTTGACATCTTGAGGTCATGCATCCAAAGCATGCACAAGCAGGAAACGCAAGGCTTCTTCCAACCACATCCTGGTGCGTCTGTAGTGTAAATTAGAGCTGTGAGAGCTCTGTGAAAATTCATCTGGCAAGCATGCAATGTTTCTTTTCCTTTTTCTTATAAATTTTGCTAAAGGGTTTGAGCTTCGTCTGAGTCTAATTAAAATTAATGAGAATTAAATGTAAGGGGAAAAGACAGAGATCACCCATAAATAATTGGTGGTAGGGATGGAGAACCTGTATATTGAGAAGTCAATTAGCAGGAACCTCCTGTACCTCAGGACTGATGCAAGTGATAAGATGCAAGAGAAAGATGAAGGAACATTTATTAGAATTACAATGCGGTGATGTAAGAAGGATACATAGTAACAAATCAGCTGATCATCTTAATCATTCAGGATAAGATACACACACACTTCTGCTTGTGGAATGGAACTTATGAGAGTGTCGGGTGTTTTTTTGACAGAACTACAGACTTTTCAATTTCCAGTCCAAAAAGAGACCATGTTCTCTTCTTTTACTTTAGTGATTTACTTATCTAGCAACTGCATTAGTTCTCTGCCAGTCCTGCATATCCCTGTCATGTCAGCCAAAGCTGGAAGGAATTACTCAGACGTCACTGATCCCTGCTGAGAGTCTACTATTGAAGTGTCTCAGATCGCTCTTAAAAATAATCATTTTTTATGAGGCCTATGTGAAGAAGCAAACAAGAAAAATGAGACTTAGAGGAAAAAGCAGAAAATGCAAAGAGATTCTGTCAGCATTTGCCTTCAGCATAGTCAGCTCAGCTTTAAAGAAAGGAAATTATCTTATCCTATACGATTCTTATCCCTGGTCCAGCTTAAAAATTAATAATATTAAGTTTCAAGGTGCTCATGTAAAGATGAGGCTACTGAACATGATGTCACATGGCTGAATGTTGAATAAATAACATGGAAGGACAGGGGCAGTATAATATTTTAAAACAGGGAGATTGCTAGATCCATTCCCACTTAAATGAAACAAAATCAGATAGGACCATATTTCCTGCTCTGGCATCAATGATATGTGGTAACATAAATATTTGATAGATATGTAAAAAGTTCTTCTCAAAGTGTACAGTATATCCAGCTGCCTCCCTCCACCAAACCACAAACACTGAGAAATAAATGGTTGCTCTTTTCTGAATTCCAACACCTGCAGAGAGTTGTTGGTACAGTTGAGATATCAATGAAATGGATTGAAAAAAGAATTATCTTACTTGTACCAAACAGGAAAGGAATTAATACACGGAGGCTGGAAGTTCAAAAATTCCTGCAAGAAACAGCTTGGGAAGAAGGACTTTTGCAACAGCATTTTTAGATTTGTTTACAAAGCAAGAGCAGGTGCAAGTCCAGCTTGACAAAAACAACAAAAATTCTGCATGTTTGCAAGTTCTAAGTACTGCAGTACTGAAGCACCCAACTGCTCAGACCTTGAAGAATTCTGCTGGATAGAACATCACATTTATGATCTATCGATATGGAATGAAGGTTGTCAGCAATACACAAGACTCATACTTACATTCAATGGAGCATGAAATCTCCAACTGACAAGAGCAAGATGCCAAACTGGACAGAAAGAAGTCAGGTTCAGAGAACACAAGTTCAGTAATAATGGATAAGGCTGATGCATGGGGTCAGAAGAATAAAGACGATCTCAGCCTTGGTACATCCCATCACAGCCAGCCTATACTTTCGACCACACAGTAGCATAGCCAAAAGTTGCTGGAATCTACTTACCTTTTTCTGACTATTTAGAATGAAGGACTTCTACACATAACACAATGTTGCAAGCTCACATTCTGAGTTCATTGTCTGATTTGATGCAATAAAGAAAAGTTCCATCAGCTGCACATCAGCAGTGCCATAACTAGCCCAAGATGTTGCTTTATGGCTTAGTTTTGTTTCATTTTTCAAAAGATTAGTGAGAGTGGTCTGACTGATGTCATTCAATACATGCTGCAAATACTGAAATTTTAATATTAAAATTCTATAATGCAGCTCTGCCCAGATGTTATTAGAAATAGACTGTTGTTTTCTTTATTTGTGTATTTTTATTTGGCAGCTCTTATAAGCATTCCTGTAAGTAAAAAGTAAAAATTCCATACCTTTAAATCATAGATGTCTGGGATTGCTGCACTCAGTGTTGTGCAGAGGGTTTACACAGTACATGAACGGGTGCCTGTAAATGTGAGCTGAGCAAGAAGCCCTCCATGCACCTCCCAGGAGCAAGGCAGCAAGTGTGTCAGTGACAGTACAGAAAAAACCTTTCCATGCCTGTATCTGGAGCTCTCACAAATCTAACATAACAGTACCAGCAGATTACAGCACTCAAGAAACGTGAAGGCAATAAAGAGGTCATGCAAATGGAAAGATATTTAAAGACTTCTGAATAAGATTTTTGTTTCTCCTTAACAGATGAATTCAAGCAACTTTATAGCAAGGCAGAAAGGCTTTGCCTGCGAGAAAGTTTTGCTTGTGACAGATAAAATGAGGAAGGATTTGTTAGGTGATTTGTTTGATCTGTAGAGGTTATAAAGGGTATATCAAACTAATAATTCAAATTTCTAGTGATCACTGGTTTTATTTCTGTGTTTGTGTTAGAAAATAAGTCAGGAAGCTACTTCTCTAATAGCACATTTGAACTGGTATCAGTCACTGCTTGACTGGCCTGTGTATTTCACAAAAGGTGGCTCTGTGAGGTGCATATTTTTCCTACTCACTGTAAGCAGCTGAATATGAGACTTTTTAAAATGACATTGAAGAGACATAAACATCAAGCATGGTACTGAGGAATGCCAGGAACAAGAATTGAAGACTGACTGCCTATAAAACCTAAACAAATGTTTCCACCAGTAAAATGGGTAAAACAGTTTCAGAAACATGATGCAATTAACAGTTGCTTATGAATGTGCAATGGTTTACTACAGTTCTTCTCAAATCAGTGCCTTGAATTTTCTTGCAATTTTGGGAGTCAGGTCACATATCTTCTTGGCAGATAGTGTGTGGGTATCTTAGCAATGATTGCATTTCCTGGAGCATACCATACACTCACTGCAACATAGCACAAGTGTGAAAGAGGGTTATTATCAGGCTTAACTCAGTAACTCCTGTGGGTGGAACCATTATAAAAATGAATCATTTAACACTCTGCAGCATTACTGCACATCCAGCTTCTCTGTCCAGTCAGTTTCACTACTACAATCCACTATTATCGCTGCTTTGGGCAGAAACTCTACTTCCAGTTGTTGAACATCTATGATTATGTGTACATTTTTGTCTTCTATAGTATGTTGCAAAATGCCTAGCCCTTCAGCTGTTACAACTGTTTGCAGTGCTGTCTTATCAGCCAGGTAAGAAATCTTCCCTTCCAAATGATTATTGATTTCAGGACAAAGCAAAATATATTAAAACTCCCTACAATAGCTGCTTTACTGTTTTTTGTTGGATCAGCTGATTTTCTTTAATACTTTGTTTCCATTAGGGTCGAACTTTTATAGTTGGTGTCACTGTTTTCTGTCTCAAATATGATTTTAAAAAAATAAATAAAAGGATTTATATTTCTGTGTCTTCCCACAACTCATTTAGCTTGCATTTTTCTTCCCTGGCCTTTCCCTTTTCCTTTGAAAGTAGAGTTCTTTGTACTCTTGTATTGGCAGTTTTCTCCAGGACCCTCATTCTCAGATTCAATGCCAAAAGTGTGTGTGATGTGTTTAAGGACGTATATGCATCCTTTTGTTGGCTGCACATACTGTCAGAGAAGGCAATCCTTGTAGTTATGGCCACAGGAGTAGTGCTTACCAGTTTGTACCCTTGGGCATGCCAGTCTTCCTCCAGCAGCTCAACCCAAATACTGGCATGAGAAGGCTCAGCAGAATTGTCTTACTGCTGGTAAACCTGCTCACCTTGCTGAAAAATCTGTTATTCTCCAAAGGGGATGTTGAGGTGCTTAATTTGTTTTGGTCCTCCTTTGTCATGCAAAAGATAAGGTAACAAAGAAAAAGTCTGACAAAAGGGCCAGTTGAGACCTGTGTCAACTACCTACAAAGAAAATTAGGGTGTTTTCATCTTGGAAGTATCACTGTGAAAGGGGTATCTCTATGGAAGAATAGCAGAGATATTTTTCTCTACTTCATTAAGGACATGAAAGAAAGGGATGGGAGACTCTACTTCACAGCAGGACAACTAGTACAGCTGAGGATCTGCATCGGGCCTTGAAGAGGCATCAGGATCAAGAAGAACTAATACTCTTTTATTTTATCAAGTTAAAGCAATTTTTTAAAATCCTTGCTCCTGGATCCATGTGATTACAGATGCCTCAGGAAAGGCTGGGGGAGCTGGCCATGTTTAGCCTTGAGGAGACTGAGAGAGGACATCATCAATGTCTGTCAGTATCTGAATGGAGAGTGTCAACAGGATGGAGCCAGACTTTGCTTGGTGATATCAAGCATTAGGACATGAGGCAATGGGCAGAAACTGATGCACAGGAAGTTCCACCTGAACATGAGTCAGAACTTCTTTACTGTACAGGTGACCGAGCACTGGAACACATTGACCAAAGTGGTTGTGGAATCTCCCTCACTGGAGATATCCAAGAACTACCTGGACACAATCCTGTGCCGTGTGCTGTAGGATGACCCTGCTTGACCAGGGGGGTTGGATCAGATGACCCCCTGTGGTTCCTTCCAGACTGACCCATCCTGAGCTCTGTGATTCTCTTGCCAGTGAAATTTCTCTGTTAGTGAGTCACAAGAGCAAGTTTATCTCTCCCACTTCATACCCCCTCAGACACACTTCTGGTCACACAGATCTTAAGGATTAATGTCCTCCTTCACAATGGGGGAAAGGTGTCTGCAGCCACAGCACACCACACCTCTTCAAGATTTGCACTTGAACGGGAAAAGATAATGGTCCAGCAGGATCCTACCTGAGAGGTGTGAGGAACAGTGAAGTGTCCTAGGGGGAGAAGATTCCTGGACTGTGTACCTGCACTCAGCTCTGTGCCAGAGTCACAGTGGGGCTATTCCTGAGTTCAGAATTTCAACCTACATTAGAAACAAAGCATTTCAATTTTACTTTCAGTAAATCCTACCCTTAAATGAGTATGAATGTGACCCTTTTATGGAGAAAAAAGCTTTGACAACAACAGTATGTTGAGCTGAGGTTTCAAAGTGATCCAGCTGAACTATTTTTCTAAAAGTAAAAAAGCAAAAACAAAACCAAAGAAAAGCCAAAATTTTGAAAGCAGAAAAGATTCTGCCTTCAGAAATTAAAATGTCTCATAAATATATTTACAGACATTGATAAAGAATGCTCAATAGATGGAAGAGTCTTCTTCAACCTAAAGCTTTTTTTTTTTTTTTTTTTTTAAACTTGATTAATATTTTCTCTAAGTGAATATTCTTTGGGGCTAAAAAAAAAAGTTACAAAATTCAGACCCAAAATCAAAAATAAGTTATTTATACTTTTTCATGGTTCCTTTCTTAAGTCTGACTGGCATGATATTTTGCGCTCATAACATTACCAGGTGGGACAATATTGCAGTAGTATATATTATCTCTCAGATCATTCCTTCATTTTCTAGTATCCCCTCTTCCCCCATGACCCTTTTGCTCTTTCTTGGCCACCTCCCAAAATAATTCTCTTCTGTTTTCTTTTTTGCTGACAGTTTCCATTTAAAAGACCTTGGTTTCTGCCCCTTTGTATTCATTACAGAATATAAATCAGAAGATCTCTGATTAGCCTACTTCCTTGTTTTTTTCAGCCAGGATGATGTCAGTATAGCTTAGGGAATGAAGTTTACTAGTTACATTGTGGTCTCTCTGCTAGCCAAGTCAAGAGAAGCTCAGAGTTCAGAACAGTGGAAGCTTGATGTAAACAACTATAATTTATATTGCTTGGAATCATGGTGAGAAAGAAAATTTGCATGCTAGATGTGAATGTGTTTTGTAATCAGGCATGGGTCTAGCCCAAAAGAAGAAGTAAAACTTAGTTAAAATGTCACAGGTCCCCTTTTGTTCTGCAGGAACCAACCTCTGGTGTACATAGTGACTCATTTGTTGAAAGGTGTGTTTGGCAATACTCTCAGAACTATTACTTAAAACATTGACGTGGAAAAGGTTCCGTCTCTTTCCTAATAAAAAAACTTATTTAAGATTCACAAGACTCACAAATCCTCACGAGGGTTCAGTGTTGCCACAAAGACTGGCTCTTTAGTGGAGTGCTTGGTGGCATTCAGGCTCCTACAAAAGATAGCTTGAGAGTATTCTTAATGCTTTTTCTTATCCATCTTGTACAGTTTGTTTTATGCAGCAGATATATTTAACATTAGCCAAAAGAGTGATAGTATTTAAGAGCAAGGCTAACCTTTATCATCTGACAACTCCGATTTGCTGTTTAGAGTCAAAATCGCATTCCATTAGGAAAAGTCACATCAAGTCATATCCCCACTGCTCTGTTTATTTATTGAGAAAGCATGTTCTCACCTTATTTCTCAAACCATTCTGATCTGTTTATTTTAAAATTAAGTACTCTCGCAATGAAGAAACATAGATTGCATTTCCCCAAATACGAAATAAAATTTCTTTCCTCTCAGAGCAGCGCCAACTATTGGCACTACAAATCAGATTTAAATCAGCGAATCTTAGCCTTGCTTGTATCATTTCAGGCTCTCACCCAAGGTCCTGAGAAAGATAGTTTCTTTTCATGAGTATTTTCCCCAAATCTTGGTGCCAGCACCTCACACTCAGGGAGGGGTGGTTTTTGCAGGGCTGGGGGCCAGATGGTCATGGTGCCTGAGAAGTGCCTCTGTCTAACCCACCAGATGGGGACCTCTGTGCAGCAGTGGGGTCTCCTCTTTATACTGTCCAGCCACAATGGACTGGTGGAACATCTGTGAACGGCTTTCTCTCTCCAAAAATGTTACTGTGGGCCCCACACCCATTTCCTGGTGAAAAACTAGCAAACTGCACAGACAGGCAAATAAACCAAAACAAACGTGTGACAGTGAGTTACAGTAAACCTTCTGACACAAAGCAATTTACTTAACTCACCTTGAAATGATGAGGTGTTGCAGTGAGCTTTCACACCTGCATTCAGAAAGGATCTCAAGCCCCCTTGTCAGGGCTGTGCTCTGTGCAGAGGTTTTATACTAAATGTGTTGGGGTCTGAAGGTGGCTTGCTCATAGCTGAAGGTCTTCAAAGCTGCATTTCATCTCTAAATGGCTGAGATTCTGTGAACATTATGGTAAAGAGCCAACAATAAAATAATATTCAGTAGCCTTTCTCTCTGCTGGTAGGTATTAGAACTCTTGTTATTTGGAATCACAATGAAAAGCGATATTATACTATTTTTTCCCCTGTTTGAATAAGGACAAATTGAAAACTGACATTTTTTTTTCCCCTTGAAAACAATCATTCCACTTTGAGACCTAAATCTGAAGATTTGTGAAAATGGCTTATTCTTCTGGGCCATGACAACACTATAAATGGAGTTTAATGTAGCTGATGTCTGACTGAGGTTCTTGAAAGTCTGGAAAAAACTTTGGGGCTACAGGAATCTCTGCATGATTCACCTCAGAGAGCCATCAAGTATTTTCTTTTAGTTTAAGAGTACAAGAAATTAGAAGACTACTTTTACCAGAACTAATTACGTAATCTGCACTGACTAGCTTCTCATTTTTGAGTCTCAAGTGGGCAGAATATGGCTTGTAGAATGCCACAGTTTTTGTCTTGCTTTTATTTTGTAAAAGCACATTTAGAGTAATTGATCACTTTAATAAAGTTAAATTCTTTTTTCATTGGCCATGGACAAAATTAATGTTGAGGACCCTATTATATGATTAATAAATAGCAAAAGATTAAATTTAGAGAGACATGCATGGTTATTCATGGACATGCATTGTTTGAAAATAGTCATTGTTTTTTGTTCTCTAGCCTTACACACATTTCCAAAACGCCACAAGTCTTTAATTCTTAGCACACAGAAGATAGGACATAGGACATGAACTAAATCCCAACTTACAGTGAGGATTTTGTAATCATTTCCTATCAGGCAACCAAGAATGTTAGCACCGAAGCAGTCAGGCCAAAAGAAAGAGAAACCACCTCTTACTCAAGCTCTGAATTTTAAAGCACATCTGTATAAGTATTCAAGGCCAGATTGCATGAGGCTTTGAGCAAGCTGGTCTAGTGCCCATGGCAGGGGGTTGGAACTAAATGGTCTTTAAGGTCCTTTCCAACTCAAACCATTCTATGGTGTTATAATAATCACTCAAAAAAAAAAAAAAAAAAAAAGTCATAAAATCCGTGGAAAATCTCTTAGATCATTGGGTCCAATCATTAGTTTAGCAGCTGACACATTCTGTGTGGTTATTCCTGCCTACAATTCATTTAAGGGCAGGAAAATGGCACTTTTTTTTGTACGAGCTTTCATACAAACTCCTCAAATGATGAATGCAACTGAGAATTTGGGGTGTGAAGGGCTGAGGGGTTTCCCAGTTGGAGGATACCAGCTTCTCTAGGCTACTGTTTTGAAATGGCCTTACCTTGGTATGGAAATGGAAATCGCTCACATACAGCTCAAAACCAATCACCTGCGGGAATACGTACATGACTCTGGCAGGGTCATGCTCCTTGCAGGTAAGGAACTGACCAGTCCCTGAAGGGCAAGGACAAGGTGTGCAGGCAGGCCAGAGGAAGGCAAACGTGCTCTGCCTCTGCCTCTGGCAGAAACCTACCCTGAAACCTTTGCTTTCCTCTGCCACCAGGCTGACATCTCCCCTGGGCACATGGACTTGCATGGCGGGAACTGTGTGGTTCTGGACATATAAACAGATACAAGGGCTCTTAAACCCCACCGTTTATAGGTTAGTCTGTTGAAAACATGCTTGTTGGAGGTTAAAGGCTTAAATTACCTATGTTGCCAAAAAAGCTATCATGAGTCTGCCAAATTAAACATAAACATTCACCTTGCTGTAAATACTGTGATCAACTGTGCTAAATCCTGCAAATAGCTTTTCTGTAAACAAATATTTTGTTAGCAAGGTTAGAGGTCGTCACTGCTGATACACGGGGATAGATCATTAGTTCTGATAAACTCAGAACTTAGCCAGAAGTTTCATTCTATCTTATTAAATTTTAAAATTAGAACTTGTGCAAACTGAAGCAACTCTTCTTTAGTAATATCTGGGTTTTCTCAGTCACTAAGATTTCTCCAAATTTTGATGTACCAAGACAAATCACTTAACTTAAGGGATGAGAAGACAATTAATCAAAGGAGAACATGATGACCCATCAATAAATTAAAAACACATTATGAAAATGCATGATCACAAACTGGAGTGCAACTTTTCTTTCTTTTTCCATCTATATTTCCTTTCATAAAGGAAGTAGAAAAATGGTGTCTGAAAAATGTAATTACAATATTTATTATATATCATCATACCAGCTGCAAAGTCTTACCAACACTGTGGTTTTCTGCCCCAGAGAGCTCAAATATACAGTGAAACACACACAGTAGAAATTACTATCTAGCACAGCATTGGTCAAAACACTAAATTAAGCTTTGATTTTCAGTTAAATGTTGGAAATTTTTTTAAAATGTTAAACAGGAGGGTTAATTTCTATGGTAACTGTGCAGTTTAGAGAAATTATGAAGCCACTGGTTCTTAAATGAAAGGCTCAAATTTCTGCATTAGGTTTCTCAGACTGGCACTCCCTTAAGGATACAACTTTCTGAGTTATCTAACCATCTACTCATCAAATCCACCTCTCTCCAATGTGTAGAGAAGGATGCTGTGGGTGACCATGTCAAAGGCTTTATAGGAGTCCAGATACATAACATCTATAACTCTTATCCGCTGATGGAGTCCCTCCAGCATAGAAAGCCACTAGATTGACCAGGCAGGCCTTGCCTTGGTGAAGCCGTGATGGCTGTCCCAAATCCCTGTCCTTCACATGCCTTAATACAGTTTTTGGGAGAATCTGTTCCATGATCTTTCCAAGCAGAGAGGAGAGGCTGACAAGCTGGTAGTTCCCACGACTTTCCTTTCTGTCCTTTTCAGCAATGGGTGCAATGTTTCCCCTTTTCCAGTCACCTGGGGTTTCCCCTGACTGCCATGACTTTTCAAATATCATGGAGAGTGACTTGGTAACTACATCAGCCAATTCTTTCAGGACTGTGGGATGCATCTCATCAGGCCTCATAGACTTACGCACTGGACAATTTGAATATTGCAGTTGATTCTAACTGATTTAGGATTTCCCCAAAAATACCATTGTGTCAGTAGGTCTTTTTGCTAATTGGTGCCAAAAACAGTCTGGAGCCTAAACCGTGCACACCTCAGTCCATCCTCTCAAATGAAATTCTGAAGTAAAACCTTTCTGCCACTTTCTTTCTGGTGGTCCTGGTTTCATTTTTGTTAGGTCCTTGTGCTGTTGCTGTTTGCTACGCTCCATGTTTCCACCTTTGCTGAATCTCTTCCATGTGCAGTATCTGCTGAGGAAAGGATAAGCATTCCAATCTAGTCCAAAGAGCTGGAGCAAATAAAAAAATAGTTAGCATTGTCACTAGCTTCTTGATGATCTTTTGACATGCTTGGAATAGTTTACTTAGGCCATGTAGATAAGCAAATAACCTACCAGGTAGTGCATGGAGTTTGAGTGTGTAACAAACAGAAACAACTGATTGTACTTCTGATTAAAGGCAATGAGACAATATCATTGTGAAACAAGAGTGAGATTCAAAAAGTGTGAAAAAAAGACCGTGTGTGCATTCCAGCAGAATTTCATATTTTGGATGTGAAAATATTAAATTTGTTTTGTATACTTACTAGATGTTGTCTATGGCTTGTTGTCATTGCTAAACCAAACAGCATAGCAATACGACATCTTTTCCATGCTGGGAGAGGAAGTAGATTAATTTATAAGAAATAAATTGCATGAAACTATAAGAGAAATTTTAAGGATTTCCAGCATGTAACACACTGGAGAGAGCTTGTTTTGTGTAGCTTCTAGGGTACATATGAGTGTACATAATGTGTTTTCTTAAGGATGCACATAATGCATTTTATTTGGTTTTCTCATAAATTGAAAAACAGGTCTCTAGTGCTATATATTGTAATCTTTCAGTTTGGAGTTTATTTGGTTGGGTTTTTTTTTTTTTTTTTTTAATAATCTTTCAACAGAAATATCTCTGCTCTTATAAAATATTCTAGCCTGTGCCTTCACAGTGCTAATTGTTAATTATGTCTTTATGGGTTGTGTGCAGTTTTCTTCGTAAAGCTTTCTTGTATGGTCCCAGTGAGCCACTTTACATACATTACAAGAGACATGTTAGGGGTGGATATGATATGATTCCAGTTTGCATTTGAAAACCTGTATGTGTGGTAAAATTTGTGTTGGGCTTTGAATGGAAGAGTCTGCTCTTATGAATCTGAGAAACATGGCAGGAGTTAAAAGGAGACTGACAGACATGTAGACTAAGCAATGACCTGAACTACAGTTTAATGACTTTTTTTCATTTAATGTAAGCTGCATAGCCCAAGAGCTATCTGTAATCTGAGCTCAGTGAAAGTTTCTTTCACCTTTTTTTCTTTTTTTTTTTTTATTTTGGGTAAAGAGGCAGATTTAGTGAAATCAAAACATTTAAAGAATGCGTTTTGCCAAATCTTTCCTTAACAAATGTAAACATTCCAAAAATTCCCTGTGACTTACTTTGACACATTTTTAAAATTATATGTTGCCAGTTGAGAACTGGAATGATTTCACATTTCAGAAAAACATTTAATTTTATTTATTGTCATTATAGAAAAAATATAGCCTCAAACTCAGACCGAGATGCTCTGATTTTCTGGACTTCAAGGGATTTCACAAGAACTTTTCTTATTTGTTTAATGAAAAAAAAAAGATCCAAACAACAACACTTAAGCTTTTTTATGTGGGAACATCTAGTAAGCCAAAGGAATAATGTTTTCATCCTTCTTGACAACCAATTAACAGTTTCACTTCCCTTTCCTCCACGGGTAGGCATGAAATGTAGGTGTCAGACCAGAAGAGCTCCATCAGAGCTCTCTGCAACATGACCATGGGATAATTGACCTTGAAAGCAAGAGCCTTTGACTAAATGATGACATAGCTGTGGAAATCTCAAGCTGCTGAGACAGTTGCAGGCAAGGATGAGCAGATGTAGCAGCAGCTCCTTTTTTTTTCTGGGAAGCCCTTTACTAATGTGAAAATTGGTGACTGAAGATTGAAATGCTGTATTTTTTAAATTTTTTCTTCCTGTTGTGTTCAGTAACTGCTGCCTCTCCCCTCCACCACCTCCCCTGCCCCCCTCCCCAACCAAAAAAAAAGAGGGTTAAAGTTATGCTAGGATTCTGTGCCATGGATAAAATCCAGGCCCCTCCTCTGCAACTTCAAAGGGGCTATTTGCAGTGGAATGAGTGTCATTTGGTGGTGGAAGCAGGAAGCTATTTGAGCAAGAGGCACGGCATAAATGAGACAAGACGGGGGGAGCAGGACCTGAGGACTTGGAGCAGAAGTATTTCCACCTATGAGAGCATGCAGGTTGTTTCAGCTGCTGGGATACAGGAGGCAACTGCAGGGCACTTGCTGCCATCCTGGGAGGAGAGTTCGCTTCTCTTGGCTCTGTGCCCTCTTGCCCTGAAACCCGCACAAGTGCTGAGCCTGGGCACAAGGGCTGATGTTCCAGTTCAATAGCACACAGAGGACCAGCACACTGAAACTAGGAGTATCCCGAAGTTCCCTTTCTCTTGGGAAAATCTGACTTCACCTCCTGCCCTAGCTCATACAATTCTGAAATAAACCACAGAGCCTCACTTGTGCCCTATATAGTTTAATGAGCTGGAAAGAAAAATGCCTTTCCTTCCCCCTGTGAAGTGGAACTTTACTTTCAAAAAGACAAAGGGACCTAATCCTACCACATTCGTTGCTGTGTACAAAAAACCTCACTATATAACTTTTCTTCATCCTCACTCTTGTGTTCATGTGCAGTTTTTTTGGGTGTAACTTATCAAAGTCTTGTTTGCCTTATATTCCTGCAGGCCTCGTTTGGATACAATACATACTTGCCTTACTTCAGTTCCTGTAGACAGTGATGTATTTGATCTGCTGGCCTGAGATACGCATTTCTTTCAGAAACCCCAATGTAAACACTGGAAGTAGTTTATAGCTGTGAATCAGCATCCAATCACCATGATGATTTAAGGCTATGAAGAAGTGACATAAAAAAAACCCCTTGCTCTCCACTCAAGAGTCTTAAGGTGGTTCTCTGTTCCATTCTTGAAGCTACGTTCAGAAATACTGTAAAAAAATAACTTCTGGATTTCTTCTTTTATTTTTCTTCTCTTTTGCTTTCCTTTTTTTTTTCAGTTTCAAGCACAGGGAAGTATTTTTTCTTCTGTGTTTTTTGTCTGCCTAGCATATTTGGAGCTGAAAAAGTGTCTTGCTGACAGGATTTAATATGAGGAAGTTTTGCAATATGCTTTACAGCTGGTGTAAAACTTCTTGGTGAATGTCAGAAGGTAACTGCTGTGATAAACTAGTTAGGTATTTTTGGGCATATTATGTGAACAAGATGCTTTCCCCTCAAACAAACCCTTTATTTGGTACAGGGTTCTCTCAAGACATCCACCCTAATTGTTAAAATCTACCATTTAACTAGCAAAGTTGGTTTACACGCACTTTAAAGAAGTGGCAAAGATAATCCTTGAGAATAACATTCTGTTTCCAGTGGTCACCTGCAAATAAAAGGTAATTAATTGTTTCTTTTTATTTTTCAAATGAATTTGTCCTAAAAGTCTGAAATAGTTAAGAGTGACACTGGGCAATTAGAGAAAAGGGTGTTGTGTTTTGCTTTGTTTTCAAAGGATTTGAAGAGCGCAACCTGCTTTTGAACATCTTGTTAGCACATTTCACTGTAGTTGGCAGTTTGTCAAAGATTAAAAAATATGTTTGTTTTAGCTGGCAAAGCTGCTTAGTGTATTGGCCTGAGCAGAGTTCTGAGCATCTGGATACCTGGAGTTTATTCCCAGCTGTGTCACTGCTTTGTTGAGTGACTCTGAGCAAGCACCTCTTTGCCTCTTTGCTGCCTGCTTCTCTCCCATGTAGTTTCTTATGTCTAGTCAGCTGGTGAACACTTGGAGCAGACACTTTCAAGAGATTTTTATCTGTACAGCACCTAGCACAGCTGACTCCTATCTCATTTGGGATCTGCAGGTGCTTCAGTCATGCAAGCAGTAGCAGCAAAATTAATAATGTCTAATAAAGTCTTGTTTCACTGTGTTTATGAGAAGAGAATGAATAAAAGATAAATGTTTCCTTTTTTCCCTCCTTTTTTTTTTTTTTTTTTTTTTTTTTTTTTTTTTTTTTTTTTTTGTGTGTGTGTGTGTGTGTGTGTGTTCTCAGAGTCTTTCAAAGACTGGAAAAGACAAATCTCTGGTTATCCAGGATGTAGTCAGGGAACACCTTTTCTGTGACTCTCACTGTGTGTCCTTGTAGTCACCAGAGTCAAAACAGAAGAAAGTGTTGTTTTTTCACCCTCTTAGACAGGAGTCGAGCAAAACCAGGGGCAGAACTGCAGAATAATTAGTAATAAACAGTAAATAGCTTGTGATTGTTTTAGTTTCTCTGTAGCTCTTGGAACTCCTATAGCTGCTCCTGGATGTACATGACTAAGCAGTTCCTTGTGCACTTCTCAGCAGCAAACTGCTACTAGTATGGAAAAGTTAGACAAACCCCCAAACTCATGAGTCACTGCTAATATTATGCACATAATCAATAAGGTCCTTGCATGTTATAGCCAGCACATTATTTTCTTTACTTGCCTATCCTCAAATGGGTTTTGATTTCTTCACATATGCTGTTTTGACAACAGTTTCGCTGCATTGACGGAAGCCAATTTGCTCCTTCACATGGGTATGAAGGAAAGTCAAACCAGGCCAGGAGCTGAGCTTGTGGATGCAATTATAAGTGATCAGCAGTGTTTTCCTAATCTGCTTTTTTTTGTTGCTCTTTTGAGTACTACAAGCATTTGAGTCTCACTGCATGGTCAGTGCTGTCAGATGAATGTGTTCAACTCCAGTGTGGTGTCCTTGTGGCAGTGCTAAGCCCAGGTTAGCACTTCCTACGACACGCTGACTTTGCTGGCCAGCAATTTTATACTTCTGCAGCTCAGAGTGAGGGTGAATGTGAAAAATGGATGGCCCTTCACAAAAATGAAAACTGTTCTATCACCTGAACTAAATCCTGAAAACTTGGAAGATTATTTCCTCAGTTCATTCTGAGCATGTGTTTTTCTGAGCTACAGACTTAATTCAGATACCGAAATAAGCAATTAGTGCTTCAAAAGTGTTATGCTGTTAATGATTCCAACAGGATTTTCTGGTTCACTATTTCAAATTAAACGATAAGGGCTTGGAAAGCTAACTCTAGGCAATTATTCCAGAAAATTTTGGACAACATCCTGTAACAATATGAATTATTCAGAATTAACAATCAACTATTCAGTGCAAATTTGGACTATGTCTAGTAAGTAAGATATGAGATCACACATGGAAAGAGTACCAAAGGATAGTATTTGTAAAAATATTCTTAAATGTTCTTAAATCTATATTAACAGAAGTAAATGTAATCTGGACAGCTAATGTTTTCTTATGTTCGCTCCACTTTATTCTGCAGTTTTAGTATTTTTTCAGCTTCGGCTTTTTACAATAAAATGTACACTGGTCCTTTGTTATACTGCATTATAAATTAAATATTAAATTACAAAGTAGATTTAGAAAAAAAAAGTTAAAATGCAGCAGTCAACCAACTGTAGTCCTCTGTGACATGTTAGCCTTGCTTTTACATGCTTGGTCACTTGCAGCCTATTTTACTAATTCAAAGAATTTACAACATGTTTCTCAGCCATTTCCAGGAATTTGAAAGAGCTTGTTTGTTTATTCTCACTTCCAACAGGCCTCTTCACAAAATTCTTCAAAATATACCAAAGACTTTTTCTCCCCTGAAACAAAACTTTAGGCACCTAAAAATAACAATCTTTTTTAATGGGCTAATTAGTGCATCAAATTATTGCTCAGGCCCTTTATCTGAGAGTTTGGGTAAAATCCAAATGGAAATGAGCTTGGCCGGTGCATTTTAACCTACATTTGTCCGCCTCACAAAGTCACCACGCGATTTAGCCCAGTTGGCAGCTCTGGTGCAGAGACAAGCAAGGCTGGCATAGCTGAGATGCTTCAAGAGGGGAGGACTGCAGCACTCTGACAGGACTGTGAACACACACTCTCTCTGCATTTCCTGCTCTGTGCATGCCTCTAGTCCCTGCTCCCACTTCCACCCTGGCAGCAGCATCTGCTGGGATTTGGTTATTTGAGACTTGCAATAAAGCTGATTTTTAGGAAAACAATAAAAGCATCCTAAACATGGACTTGCTGCAAAATGAGCAACAGCCCACTTCCAAAGCAGAAGAGGGATTCCCGCCTTGGTCCCATTATTTACAGCTTGTGGTGTGCCAAGCCAAGCAGTGCTCAAGCACCTCTCTTGCCAGTGTGGCCACTCCAGGAGGCCATTCCCAGGATGTGCACTCACAGTGTGGCAGTGGTGTGAGCACAGTGACAGATGTGTCCTGTTTGGACTCCTGGTCGTGGGCTCTACTGTGGGCACTGGAGTAAGGGTAGCGATGGTTTGACTGCTTTGGCTGCTTCCCAGGACAGCCCTGATGAGGAGATACAGTATCTCAAGGAACCATCCTGTTACAAAACCATAAAATAAATAAAACAGGATATTTTAGGTTCTGTAGCTATTGCATCACAAAAATGGCTGGAGAAAAGGTTGTGTCTAGAGCCAGCCGTGAAAGAGGGGACTTACGTGAACAAAACAGCCTTTTAAAATTCTGCCCTAAGCCACAATTGCATAAACTCTGTGAAATATCAGAGACATTGTAGAAATTCCTCCTTCAGTTACAAATCACTGTGTTTTGTTCACTTTTTTCTGACACCTGATCTCAAGTTCCCTGGGATGTTGTGTCTCTCGCTGACAGCACAGTCCTTGATAAGCTTGATAACTTGTAACACAATAAAATCAGCGAGAAAAAAATAACTGTCAATCTCTCAAGGCCAGGATAAACATCCCTAAAGAATGAGGGGGTGAGGAGGGTAGACACAGCTTTGCAAAGCAGCAAATAAACTTTTGCAGAGCTTTGAAAACAGCTTTTTTTTTTTTTTTTTTTGAGGGATGGAGGTGAATAAAATCAAAGCCTAAAGGTATTAATAAATTATGTCTCATTACTCAAGGGAGGAAAACTGGTCTTGTGCAACTATATTTTCTCAGAAAAAAACTGTAGATAAGTATTAGCTCTTTTATGACTTGTAAAATATTTGGTAGAAAAAAATTTTGCCTCATGTTTTTATTTGTCACTGAAGACCCATAAATATATTAGAATACCTTTTTTTTAGTCAAACCCTGCAGAATTTTGTCATGCTCCTAAAAATGTCTTGCAAAACACCCATGGAATATGCAGAAACATTTTCATTGACAAAAATCTAGTCAATCCTTCCAATTTGTTTTTAATGGATCCATTTTTCTTCTCACTCTGGAAATGTGCTTCAGGAGGGATGTTTAGTCTCGTACAAGACAGTGAGAAGACATTCCCAAAAGCAGAATAAGGAGAGAAATATTTTAATTTACTATAATATAAAATCATTAGTGAGAAATTTTCCAAAGTTTCTTCTGTTTTCCATTAAAATCCTTCAAAAGAATTAAGTGTTCTGTCTTTATATGATAGAATTTGTCACTTCATACTTAGGGCGAGAATATTTGAATAAAAAGTTTATGCTGAAGTAAAAAAATAATACTGACTGATGTATTTCTTTTAATAGCTACCAAGATCATGTAGGTTTAGCAGATTTGGCATACACATTGGAGATGAAAGAAAATTTTTAAAATTATGATTTTAAAAGAACAAAAGTATTTCTACCTTTATTTCAATTCAATGAAGGCATAGGAAAACTAACTTTTGAAGAAAGTATTTTCATTATTGTTTAAATTTTTTATTAAATTATATTTCAAAAAGCACCTGGAAAATGACATTTCTTGTTCATCAAATTACATCTTCTGGTCAGAAGTCTTGAATTTGGAATAAAACATATTTATCTCTCACTTATACCCAGCCCTTATTTTTCCCTCATGCAACACAGCCAAGACAGCTTGAATTGATATCCTTGTTCATTTTTCAGCTTCATTAAAATTGTCAGTGTAGGCATTGCAGGGTTTACTTAGTTAACACCTCCCACCCAGGACCAACTACCTTTAAAAAGCTTTGTCAGCTACCTACCTTGTCAGTAGAGTGCTTGAAAAAGCTGGATTAAGACAAGGTAGATGTCACAGCTGAGGTGCTCAGGGAGCTGTTACTTAAAACCAGGTATATTTTTCCAGATCCTTGACTTTTTACAGTATTCCTCATTTCACACTCCTTACATTTTCTTTGCAGTCAGGATTGTGCAGCAGTGCAGGAGTTATCCCGAGGAAGTGGGGGATGCTTTGCTAGGGGCACAACGGGCTCCTTAGGACAACAGCTCTCAGTAAAAAAGGTGCCAGGAAGCTCTCTTGCGGCACCCCTTGCAGCCTTATTTTCTGACATTCTGGGACTGTCTCATTAGTATTGTGAATACCTACAAGCAATCACATGTATCGAACACAATTTTGCCTTGAGTGAGAGAATCGTTTTCAAAGCTGAGTCAAGTTATAGCGTAGGTGCATGTGAGAAGGTTATACATCCAGAGCTGAGAAAGTAGGCAAAGGTCTGCACCAGACTCAAGAAATGCAAATCTCATTAAACTGTGAGATACCTCTGTCTTTTAATAGCTAGGTGGCTGACTAGTGTATGAGCTAAAAGAAGACTTCTTGGTACATCTAGCCAAAAAATGACAGGACTATTCATGCAGCCTGCTGTGCTCTATGGAAATCCAGTATTTCCAGGGCTGTGAAAGTACTGAGAAATAGTTTGTGTAATCTGATGAATTATGGACGATGGCAGTTACCTGGATATTGGGAAGAGGTTCAAAAGTAGGTTGCAGAAATCCCATTAAGATAAAACCTGGAAGAAAGGAAGAGAAAGAAATAAGACAAATTTCACTGTTTTCATGATGTCAGTCTCTAGGAATGTTAAGCTTCAAGCAAAAGTTAATTGTTTAAAAGGCAAACATTTAGAGGAGACAACATAAGAACTGAACAAATAAGAAATTACTGATCTCCTCGTAGTAGCAGCAAATTTTGTAAGCAGGTTTAATAAGGTTTGAGCAGTTATTTTCTATTTCAAGAATCAGACTTAAGGTAAAATGTACTTGAAGCATTTGCATTTTAGAAATTATAGGACCATTCACAATATTGCAAAGAACAAAACATTCCTGCTATGACTGTGACTGTGATTGTGCAAAACTTGCTACATTTTTATTGTCCTTGTTATAATCCACAGAACTTTACTAAGAGTTCTGCCCTATTATACTTGTTGTCTGTCAGCAGGGACAGTAAATAACATCTAAGTAGTTGATTAAATACTGCTTTGTTTCCCTTAATAGATGCTTTCTGAAGTGACAGCTGTAATCAAGGAGAAGATTTCTGTCTGGACCTTCACTCTGATAAAATGAGTACTAATAAGGGTGTGGAAATAAGGATGTGATGCCCTTTCACTGGAGCAACAAGGACCAGTTAATGTCACTGCATATCACACAGAATCATAGAATTAGTTAGGTTGGAGAAGACTTCAGACATCTTCAAGTCCACCCTACCACCAAACCTTGTCAGCTAGACATGCCACTAAGTGCCACGTTGAGTCTTTCCATAAATACCACCTGGGATGGTCACTCCATCACCTCCCTGGTCAGCCCATTCCAATATCTAATCACCCTTTCTGTGAAGAAATTCCTCCTGATGTTCAAACTAAACCTTTCTTGATGCAGGTTGTAACAGGCCCTTTCAGTCTGTCACTTGTTGCCTGGGAGAAGAGGCTGAACCCCACTGGCATACAACTTCCTTTTGGGCACTTGCAGAGACTAATAAGGACAACCCATAGCCTCTTTTTCTCCAAGATCCCTCAGACTGGAGAACTCATAGCCCCAATTCCCTCAGTAGCTTCTCATAGGACTTAGCCTCCAGGCCCTTCACCAGATTTGTTGTATATGGTGCTTCATGGTATATGGTACCACTCTCTGCAAAGGCGTCAGCCAATGCAGAAAAGTTGTTAATTGCAGGAGGTACACACAGTGTCAATAGTAGTACCAGAGATTGAAGGGTCAATGGCCATGGTCAAGTATCTAGCAAATACTCGTAGAGAAAATTTCAAAGTTATGGTAAACCTCCACTTTTCATGTCAGACCCACAGTATCTTGTCTATGAGAATATTCCTTGTCTGGTGAGCAAAAAGACTGCAATGTAACCAGCAAATCCTATTTCATAGGATGTATTGGCAACAAATCAATTCTATTTGTGACATCTCTTCTCTGCAAAATTTACATATCATCATTTGTCATTTATGCTTTAAAAAAAATCAAAACTGATGCCAAACCAGAAAGTTATGGCTCCTTATCACCATCTCAGTTTTCTCAGTGCTGAGAAAAGTCATTTATGTTTTATCCACCTTAAATAGTGTTCCGTAATCATATTCTTTTAATAAGCCAGTGTTCTTTGTTGTCGTATTGCAAATCTTAATAAAATGGTTTAGCTGGGTTTATTCAAAAATGAATTTGCAATGATGCAAACAAATCTAGTTCACATGCTTCCTTATTATCTTCCTAAGTTCTGTACCTTATGATTTGTACTCCCTAGGGGGAAGATTCTCAGGTGATATACACGGGCAAACTGTTTACTTGAATATGATTTCAGTGACTGATATCAACAGAGGATCCTGCCTATATATCAAGTTGCATTTTCCTTTATTGGTTGCTTACCTGACTCATACTTCCAAGGCAAGGAAGTGATAGCATGTGGCTGAGTTAATTATGCAGCCAGAACAAATGAACTAAAAGGAAATTGATTTAGATTTGATATAAGGTAGAAGTTCTTCACGGTGAGGGTGGTGAGACAGTGTTCAAGGCCAGGCTGGATGGGGGTTTGAGCAGCCTGGTCTGGTGGAAGGTGTCCCTGCCCAAGGCAAGGAGGTTGAACTAGATGAGGCCCTTTTCAATTTAAAACATTCTCTGTTTATATACAATTTAAGCTGTAAAATCTGCACTTTGGAAAAGAGCTGATCACAAAGAGTGCAGCAATGAAGAATGTGTCTGTTGGCAAAGTTCCTTTAGTAAACCAGAAGGGCTGGATTCAAGTCAAGAATTGCTTTTTGAGGGAGGTCCTGTGGTGTCTATTAAGCAGGATACATGACCAAAATGGTCCCTTGTGCCCTCCAAGCCTATTCAACTGTAGTCTGTGAATTAATGATAATTGTGAATAATTTATGTAGAAGTATTCTTGCAAGAAGGAGAAAGCAGTAAGGAATAACTTCTGCAAAACAGAGCTGTAAGCAGGGGTACTGTACACTGGGCTTGCCTGTTCTTCGTCAAAATTGATGGGAGTGGTGAAAATTTCCACCTTTTTGCAGGTGACTGTATGAGGCAGTGCCCTGTTAGGATCAGCACTGCAATTAAAAGACCCTGCCATATCCACCTTCAAGATTATTTTCAGTTTTGGTTTCCAGTAGCAATCTAAGCTACTGAGTTAAACTCACTTGAAGAAATCAGAATTCATAGTAGACGTTATGACTTTCTCAGTATATTCGAGTATTATCTTTGACTTTTTGAGTGGCATGGATTTGGGAGGGTTTTTTTTTCTTTTCCTTCCCCCCCCCCCTCCCCGAGTATTTGCTACTTGGCTTTGTTAGGAGATGTGGGAGGTTTAGAGGAAAAAGAGAATATTCCAATGTTTGCTTCCCCTGAAGTGTTAATGAATGTTAGAAAATTTGCTATATTCTGTAAGCTTTATATGTTCTCACCCTACTGAAATATAGCACAGAGGCCTTGATAATATCACTAATGATGAATTTGGTCTCAGATCATTATCTAAATGTGTTATTCTGCTGCTTTCCAGTCTTACTTGAATAGTAAGTAAGCTGGTTTCCCAACCCACCCAATCCTTCCTAAGTGACTTAGGAGAAAACAATCTTGCTGAGTTTGCTGCATTGCTTCAGGGAGGGTAAATTTTATAGAGCAAATTATTTTCTATTGGCCTAGAAAAATCCAGTCTGCAGTATCCAAAAGAGAAAAAACCCAAGCAAACAAGGACATCTAAAAGCCTGTGCAGGCATCTTTAACAATTTATTAAACCCATTCTAACTATATATGAATCTGATTTTAAGTCAAGCTCTACTAATTTGGAAATACAATTTTTTACTTTTAAAAATGATCTGACTCCCATCAATTTGGCATTTGATCTCATTAGCAAGCAATAAGAAGGAAAACTGAAGCTTGTGGGCTATCGTACAATTAAGTTATTTCATTTTATTAAGAATGAAGTTACTTGCATATCACATGTCAGTGTTTTTGTGATGGAAAGCATGGATTTTGGGGGACTGCAACATACAGATCAAGTCAGTTCCCTAAAAGTAGGAACTGAAACTTTAAGAAAAATGGAAGAAAATCAGAAATTCCTGTGCTATTCAGTGTCATGAAGGCCATATTCTGATTCCTCAAAGTTGCTGGCACCCTTTGGAAGGTTGGGATCCCCTCAGCCTCAACTTACAGTGAATCCAAACAGTGGGGATTGAAAAGAAAGGTGTTTGCAGCACTGTGAGGAGGCCCAGCCTTCTTCCTCTACTGTGGGAAGGAAGATCACTGGGGAGATAGTGCAGAGGATGAAGCAGTTTGTGGGGGAAGATGTGGATTCAGTGCATACCTCAGCAACCTCTTTCAACAGGAAATGAAAGCTACCCAGATAAAGTGTTGATTGCCTCACTGACACTGCCCTGGGCTGCAGTTATTGCAGCTCAGGCTATGTGCAGACTTGAAGAGGACTTAAAACAAATTAACTGGGAAAAAAATCCTACCACACATGAAAATCAATCCCTCTTGTACCATTCCTGCCACAACTTGAATCTAGAGTTCACTGATTAATCTTAAAATGTTGATAGCATCACAAACAATCCCAACAACTTCAGGAATTCAGCAGCTTCATACTTTTAACTAGAGAACAGTTGTGGCAAAGACATGCAGAAAACCAGCACCAACTAGGTCCACACAGGGGAAAAAAATAAAGCTTAATTGGTCTGTTTTGAAGACGGAGTGTAGGTTTTTTTTACTTTTTATATATACCCCTTGTAATGCAGTACTACACTGACTTCACAAGCAATGCTTGAATACTTCAGTACTTTTGGAATTATGGCCCTAAGGAAAAATAAGGAAAAGAAAATCTGAATTTTACCAGCCCCATAACATGATACAGAGAGAAGAAAACCCCAAATAAGAATCAAAATTATGAAAAATATTCCCAGACAGAGCTGTGGTGGCAAAATATAAGTAAAATATTACAAAGTAAAATAGTGATGGAAAGACAGCTGAGTTCACACAGGCATATTAAACAGTGTTGAGTGATAGCTGATAAAAGATCAAGTTCATGTCTTTTTTATTGCTGCAAGCAGAGAACTTAAGATGATGAATCTGACCAAAAGCATCAAAGAGGGCAAAAAGTCACAGGATAGTGTGAGTCATTTGGAGAGCGAGCTTCAAATGCCGCTCCCTCATCCCCCTTGAGAAAGCCAATTAATAAAACCAAATGAGTTTGTGGAGGTATATACAATATGGAAGATTCTATGCAGGTTGAACAAAATAAAGACAAAATATTTTATGTTGGAAGGAGATAAATTTATTTGTAATAAACTCATCATGAGTATGAGCCCAAGCTGGGAAAAGAATTTTTGTAGGATCACTATGATTATTAGTTTCTGTTATTGCAATGTTATGAAACAGCTCTGAGTCTTCAGTCTATATTCTGGGTATAGTTAGAAAGTAAGAGCAATGGGCACATCTCTACTAATATTTTAGTTCAGAGAACATATGGACCTTGGAAGAGCATATTTTCTTTTTCCTCACCTATTGCACTTTGTCTCTCACCATGGAACTGCCTTGGAGACTGTGAAATGGGTTCCTTTGGGGTGAAGTGAAACTAAAAGATGTGCTTCTCTAATGACTTTTATTTCTCATCTGAATTAAAATCCCTGAAGCACCTTTAGCATGGATGTTGGACTCTCAGCAACAAGTGGTACTCTTTCTGGCCCATACCACTTATTGCTATAGGACCCAATGGAGTGTAGCTCTTTTCACCTAGCTTTAGATGTCTTGATGCAGGTAGCTGCAACCATTAGAAGGAAATAATGATTCCAAAGGTGTGATTTATCAATTGGAAAGATACGGTCTCTGCTCAGATGAATCATACTCTAACAGCTACCATTTTCTTTGCACACACAATGAGAAGAGTCTAAATAATGAAGTTCTGGGTAGAGGTTCACTCAGTGAACCCTGGTTAGTTTGAAATGATGGTATTAGCAGAGAATAGGGGACAGATTCACAAAGAAATGGCTTCACATTTCTGAGACCACCTTAACTGACCTGTGCTGGAGATGGTACTTGGCCTCATTATTTTTAAACTCCTAATCAAATAACCTCTCTTTATCCACAGTAATTATTAGAATTATTTAGTAGGCTGCTGTATTATGGTAGCTTAGTCTTTATTTATGTTATACAAAAAGTTTTTTCCTTTGAATTGCAGGCCAGAACTATCACTGACACGTCTCTTTATTTTCCATTAAGAGGAATGTCTCAATTTTTCCCAGCATTGTACAATTTTGAAAATACTTGCTCTTTTGCATTCTTTTCATCACTGAACTTATTATGAACATATGTTATTCATTGAATTGCACTATCTGTACTCTATGATATCAATTTTTATTTGTCAAGCAGTATTTAGTGAGGTCTTTTATGAACAAAAAACAATCTAGTGACCTGGATGCAGTATCCTTGTAAATAAAAATACATACCTGAACTAGGAAAATAAAATTACACCTACAGTTTCTGAAATTGTTGATTTTAAGTTAATTAGAAAAAATATGAATGATGCAATTAATGACTTGTTTTCTGTTTCCATGTGTCAGAAATACTGTTAAAAAGTACAGAAATATTCATCATGTGTCACGTTAAGTGTGTTTTTTCAAACTATATGGAAACAATAACAGTAACACTTTTAGAGGTAGATATCTATTTGTTTTTTATTTGCAATGAGTCACTGACTGAGGAGTCTCATTTGCATTATATTAGTCATTCATATTTGTATTTTAAATACAAATTTCTGCAAAAGGTATCAAGAATTTTGGCACTTGTTTTGATCAATATTCTGAAGAGGAAATTTAGGCACAGATAAAAGTAAGCAAATCTCATGGACTCTACCTTAAATCCTTTCTGTCCACATAACTTGATTTTATAGAAAGGAATTGCAATTTACAGTGTGGCAGTAGGTACAATGACTAAATAAAACTGATAAAACAACATTTTCATGCAGAGAGTTTCAAAAAACTGCACTGGAAAATCCAGCTGCCTATGATTTAACCTCTTCAAAGTTAAAGACCTATTTTAGTAAATCCATTTTATTAATATGCATCCCAATGCCTAGGCAACCTTTCTGTGGCACTGCAGAGGCAGAACAAAATTTTAAGAAGTGCAGTCAATGTTTTTTGGAGGAGAATACCTGTAAAGAAACAAGGCATAGCTGGAAGGACTTTTTCTCAGATTCTGGGCTGAAGAAAGCTAAGAAAACTCACAGCAGATGGCTAAAGAAGATTGTAATCATACTTAGCATTTCTCACTTCACAACTTCAATAGCCGTTTTGTGCCAGGGAACCCGGATGTCCTTTTAATCCTGCTCATCTTTCTTTCTCTTTCTCTTTCTCTTTCTCTTTCTCTTTCTCTTTCTCTTTCTCTTTCTCTTTCTCTTTCTTACTCTTCCAGAGATTGCCAGCCTGATTCAGACAGTGTTGCAAAACTACAGTCCCAAACAGACTGTTGCTCTTTCTGGCTATCCCACCACAAAGAAATTGGAGAGACCTGTTTCTTCTGCCACGTCTGTTTCTATGCCACCTGATGTACTTTCCAAGATCTGTTTTAAATTTAGAGCTTTGTAAAGGAACCACGAGTCTTAAAAGCTTCCTTAATACATGAAAATTTTAGAAAAGAACTTATGTTCACTGATGAGTCTTTAAAAAAATGTCTCTTCAGGGATCCAGGTTTTATTTTGAACTAGATCTCAAGCTAACACTTTTATGTCACCTAAAGAAACAAGTCCAGCTTAACATATTTTCCACTTCAACAGTAATTTAATGATGAACAGCACAGTTTGTGTGGACTTTGCAAAGGTGTAGGATCTAGCAATGAGGAAGTAAATTTTTACTGTTAGGACTATGAAACTTAAACCATTATGAATATAACTCCTTGGGGCAGGCAACCAAGGAGGGGAGGGGAAACAGCTGAGAAGAACAATTTTTATGACTGATTCAAAGTCTGTTTTAAAGGGCATTTATTTTGAAAGAGGCATCTTTGAAAAGGTGTGCAAGGAATTCACACATTCCTGGTGCAATGTATTCTGAAAGTATGAGGTGCCAAATGCAAATCCAGATGGTGAAAGCGGCACTATAAATGGAGATTCAATGGGGACACTTGAGCAGTACACAGACAGCATACACAGAAAATAAAGAAATTTATGTTCTAAGAAAAAGGAAGAAAAAGTCTTTCTTCCCCTCTCTCCACCAAAGCATGAGGTGGCATCCCTAGAACACCAAAATGTGGTCAACATGGGACATGACCCATGGTGTATGGTTCTGTAATGCAAGGTGAAATTCTCTGGCTCTGTCTCCTGTTTACTCCATTCCATGCAGAAAATAAAAAATAAAATAAAATAGATAATAAATAAAATGCATAATATAAACACTAAACTATATTTGTCTGCCACCAGCTGAGGTACTCAATCTCCAATGTTTCACCTGAAGCCAACTGTGTTTGATTCTGGTTTATTTGCTCCCCAGTCAGAAGTGCTTAATACTGCAGCTTTCTACCTGTGTCAGACCTGTGTAAGAGTGTTCTAAGACTCAGAGTCTTTTCTTCCTGATGTCCTTCAGCACTGCAGCTGCATATTAGTATCTAAAGCAATCTCCACCTGTGCAGTAACAGAGCTGATTCTACAAGCTTTTTAAGTACTTTAATCTAGCATCTTGGTGCTTGGATTTAGAGATACACTTCAGAAGATTGCTAAATTTCCTCAAAACACTCAATCTGAATGAAAGAAATGTCTTGGTCTTGAAGTGGGCTTTATCCTGAGAGTGATGACATTTGCTTTAACGCAAAGCCTACCTTTGGGACTGTGGGTTGCTGCTTAGATGTCACCTAATGCTTTCTTCACTGCACATATTAGAGGACTTGAGGTCTTCTCTTTTGCCTTAAATGTGTCTTTACTGCTGTGCCCATGTGCAATGTCCCAGAAGTACACCAGAAACAGAGAAAGGTGAAAAACATCTTGCAATATTAATTATAGCAACTAACTTTGGTCTGGTCTGTGAATAATTTTCCTTTGGCTTGTGTGGCCCTTTTGCTCATGGGATGTCTGAGAATGTCATTGTTGTCAATGCATAAGGTGTAATAAAAATTAAACATTTAAGATGTCATTTTATTGTAGGTATCCAGAGAAACTGTATTATTTGAAGACTTCACCGTTGCATAAAATTTTGATCTTTATATAAACACTATAAAAAAGAAGCACTTTTAAAAAATGCTTTGTAAAAGATTGACTTTTTTTAGTGATAATCTTGTTCAATTGAGAAGAAGAAAGCTATAGAAGCTCTGAATTGCTGGGTAAAATGCTCTGGAAACAAAACGCATTTATCATAGGCAGTAAAATAATTTTGATTTAAATACTGCAGTTATATATAGCAAAATGTGATGTTTGTGTGTCAGATTTCCTCAGCAAAGTAAGAGGATTTCCTCACAAAATTTTAGAAAATTGTTTACTAACCCAGACATCTTTCTTTTATTTCTATTTCTTTTGTATCAAATTAAATTTACTTCCTTTATTTTGAGCAAGACAACCTTCAAATGAATTAAGAATAAAAGCAAAAATTTATTTTGGTTTTTGGATAATAGAGACCAGTTTCTTTGTTAATTTAATGTGTTTACAGGACATATTGTTAAATATGGTTCAACAGAATCAAAACAAATTACCTCAAGAGTATATTTTTTCATATTTTAAAGTACATCTCTTTTGCACAAGCCTTGACACAAATTCTGATACATAAACCACACATTTTGTATCTGCTGAGTTGCATTTATTGTTTAGATTTAAGGGCTTAAGGTCTTCAGTTGTACTACATCCTGATACTCCTCCTACTTTACAGAGCTAATACGGCATGGAGGACTTTAAGTACAAAAATCTCCTGGGTTATGCATGTCAAGACCCACAAATATATACCTCTAATTGACCATAAGTTTACAATCTGTAAGAGAAAAATTACTTAGTTGCATCTGGACATTCTTTTCATAGTTATAAAACCTGACCAATATTGACAAGTTGAAACACATAGAAACGAAGATATTAGATTTATGTATACTGATTTTGTGAAGTTGAAAATTTCTCCTCTCCTCTCCTCTCCTCTCCTCTCCTCTCCTCTCCTCTCCTCTCCTCTCCTCTCCTCTCCTCTCCTCTCCTCTCCTCTCCTCTCCTCTCCTCTCCTCTCCTCTCCTCTCCTCTCCTCTCCTCTCCTCTCCTCTCCTCTCCTCTCCTCTCCTCTCCTCTCCTCTCTCTTCTCCTCTCCTCTCCTCTCCTCTCCTCTCCTCTCCTCTCCTCTCCTCTCCTCTCCTCTCCTCTCCTCTCCTCTCCTCTCCTCTCCTCTCCTCTCCTCTCCTCTCCTCTCCTCTCCTCTCCTCTCCTCTCCTCTCCTCTCCTCTCCTCTCCTCTCCCTCTCACAACAAATAGACCCAGCTCTTCCAAAGATTCCCTTCCCCTTCTCCTGGATCCCAATATCCAAATTCTACTACTTCTTTCCTGCTTGAACTTTTTTCCAGGTCCTGCAATGTTGTCATAGGTCTCTGTGAAGTAGCTTACAATAAAAAAATTAACCCAAAAAATCCTTTCCATACTTCCAGAAACAAGCTTCAGGATATGAATCCCAGTGAGAATTGAATAAAACTGAATTCCCGTTGAGGCTTCTCATTGAGAAAATGGATCGCAGACATCTCAAACCTGCTCACAGCAGAAGGAACTAGACGGTGAAAGAACCTCTCATTTGTCATCTAAATGATAAAGAACTGGTTTCAAGTGATATTTGGGAAACTGGGAGCCTTATTCATGTTTGTTGAATGCTTGTGAAAGCAGTACTGAGCTCAACAAGTCTGCTTGCTCTGGTGACCCCCCTTTCCCAGCTCTGGTCAGGCAGGACATGCTGAACGCCCACACTGAGATGCCCCCTGCCTGGGTAACCCAGGGCCCAGCCCAGTCAGCATCTGAATTCCTATTTGAGGGGCCTCTGCTTCTCACTCTGAATAAAAAATCTGGCACATCTGTAAAGTTTTTGTCAACACAGATCTTTGTGCTGTTTCCAGGAACCCAAAATACCCAAGACTGGCACTGGCATATCTCATGTGTTGTGTCAGCCAGTTTTGACTATCAAGGGATTGCAAAACAGACATGAAAATTAAACCCGAAACTGCTTCAGTAGGCAACTTGGAGAGAAATTCCTCTGCTGTTCCCTTTTTCATTTCTTTGCTTTGAACAGTTGTTCCAGTTAATGGTAAATTCCCAACCCCCAGCCTCTCCACCAGATATCTAATATTGGGTCTTTTTTCTTACAACAAAAAAGCCTTTATGCTTGTAAAGTTCTGTGTTCAGAGTGCTAAACACAAGACTGATCACTCAAATACATTCTCATATTTAACAACATGACTTTTGTCTTTTAACAATTTCTTTCTGAAACATATGTCTTATGTACCATTTCCCTGTCTTCTCTTATTTATTTCACTTTTTTTTCTTTATTTTCAATTTCTCCTTTCTGATGAGAGTAAAGGGAAGGCAGGAGAGTCTGATCCACCATTTCAGATTCCACTGTGGGACAGAACCTGTCTGTAAACTGAGTCTCCACCATCCTCTTTCCCTTGCAGAGAAAAAGTTGTTGTCTAGTGCTTAAGTCTAGTCCTGTCTGTGGGAAGACCATTGCATTCTTTTCTATGAACCAGAGTCCATTGTGAAAGAGTCCAGGGAATGAAAAAAAAAGGCAGAGAAATATTTTTATTTTGTTATTTGAAATAACTCTAAAAAAACATATCCTAAATCACCAAAAGCATACCCTAGATTTAGAAAGAAAAAAAAAAGATTCCAAAATAACAATTTATTGAAAATAAAATTTTATAAACCTTAAGAATTAAAATACAGTGCCTTTTAATTTTTTTCAGCATTCCATTTGATTAAAAAGTGAAACATTATATTGAAAGGGAAATAAATATTTGGTGAAAAAATGGCTGATACAGAAGTTTGTGATGAAAATAAGTGAACATTAGACCCTCTGGTGTGCAAACTGGAACTAGGATTTTAGCAGAATTCATTCATTAATTAGCCTCATTTCTGAGAAAACAGCAACCTTCAGCAGTCAGGTTACCTCTGTGAATGATGAGCATGTAGCCTATCCAGAAGTTATCTGAGTTAATTGAGATTAATTTCTCGTGAGCAGAGCATAAGTCTCCTGGGGTCTCATCAGAATGATGGTGCTTCTGATTTATACTCTTGTAGCAGTGTTATTTATAGAAGGAAGTTCCTCAAAACAAAATCAGAATATTCCTTACTTCCCCTGCCTGACAGATGTTCTACTCAGGAATATATGTGTAGTTTCTCTCTTTCTCAGAGCCTTAAAATACTTTACTTTATATGAATTCAGAATTATTAAATGTAATGAATCATCACAGGATAGCTATCAGCAGATGATCTCTAAAAATGGAGTTGAATGCTCCATTTTAAATATGAGATGTGAGTTATTGTTTTGGGGGTTTTTTAAAATTATTTTCCATTTGTTACGGAGTCACACAGAATCCATTAGGTTGGAAAAGACCTCTGAGATGATTGAGTGCAACCTATGACCAAACATCACCATGTCAACCTGACCATGGCACTAAGTGCCACATCCACTCTTAAACACCTCCAAGGATGGTGACTTCACCACCTCCATGAGCAGTTCATTCCAATATTTAATCACCCTTTCTGTGAAGAAATTCTTCCTAATGTCCAACATAAACCTCCTATGGTGCAGGTTAAGACTGTGTCCTCTTGTCCTGTACTTGTCTGGGAGAAGAGGCTGACTCCCACTTGGCTATAGTCTCCTTTTGGGTAGTTGAAGGGAGAGATAAGGGTCACTGCTGAGCCTCCTCTTCCCCAGGCTAAACACCCTTCAGCTGCTCCTTATAAGGCACGTGTTCCAGACCCTTCACCAGCATCACTGCCCTTTACTGAACTTGCTCCAGAACCTTTTCATGTCCTTCTTGAAGTGAGGGGGCCACAACTGGACACAGACCTCGATGAAGATGGCAAAGGAAAGACTGTGTTATACAGTTTGACTTAAATGAGAAAATCTGGCCAAAAAGGCATGGAGCAGAGCAAAGGTGATTCCTAGAGCAGCCGTCATCACATGTTCTGTGCATCTCCCAAATGTTGTAGACCTTTGCATCTCCTTTCCTCCACCTTTATATCCAGACAGCTCCCTCTTTTATCTTGGCAGTTTCTCAGTTTGTGAAAGATCACTGGCCTAGTACAGTCCTCCTGCCTGTAAAGACAACTGTTCAGAAGTGCTACTGCACTCCTGAATGTTTCAAGACATGACCTCAACTAGCTTTAAGTTGGGTATCTTGCAGCTTTTAGGTTTAGGAGAAGAAAGTGCTGTGGGAAGGCTATCAAACTTCTTTTGCAACAGGACGCATCTTCTGTCTCTGCCTCTTCTAGCTACTGGGAATTTAAAACATAATGTAGAGACTTTTAGAAGTGTGAAGGTTTGTCTCGAATTGGGAGACACTAGGCATTTATAGAAAAGGTAATAAACAGAAAAGAATCTGGATCTGGAGAAAAACAATAGCATCTGGTAAATGCCTCTTCTCAGAGATGTGAAATTCTGGCACTCAGTCTGAGGGAAATCTCTGGGACAATAGATGAAAAGAGGGCCTGTCATTAAAACATACCATGCTAATAAGTGGGTAATGCCTCCACTGTGACTCACTGAGACTGTGTTTGTGTGTGTGTACACCCACAGCTCCTTGCCCCTGTATTTTTTAATCTCCCAAAGGAGTAGAAATACCTTGAAAACTTGAAAATTTTTTATGGCATGACATATCTTATAAAGAGGAAGAAGAAACCTTGAACAAATTAGTTATTTTCATAGACACATTGAATGATACATGGATGAATCTTTATTTTTAGCTGATCTAACCTCATGAGAGAGGAAATTCAGAAGAGAGCTAAATTCTCTATAGTTAAAGTACTTTAAGGATTGGTTTTGGCACCACTATAAAGGACTAATCTCTGGTGTGCAAGTGTATGCTGGAGTTTTTTACTGGTATTTAAATCTGGAATAGGAATCTTAAAGGAGTTTCAATCTTCCTTCTGTTGAAGTTAAACCTTTCCCCCAGGGCTGTTCATCCATTCCAAGGTCTTCTGCAGCATGGACATGGTGAAGTTTCCAGTTTTCTCAACCCTTTTCTAAAGCAATCTGTAGCACTGCCTACAAAAGAAGCACATGGAAATCACATGCAGACAGAGGAGAAGTTCTACTAAATGTCAGGGACCTGGTGCCTGCACCAGACTAAATACCATTATTTGCTGTCCTTCCTCTAAAAGGGATGAGTTCCCCATTGCTGGCAGCTTGCAGTATTCTTGCTTTTTTATTAAAATGTCTTTATGCAAGAGACCCTAGACCTCAATACCTGTGCACAATCTGAGCAGCAAGGTTTTGAATGGGATGGCAGCAGACATAGAGCAAAAAAAATATGAATGATGCAATTAATGACTTGTTTTCTGTTTCCATGTGTCAGAAATACTGTTAAAAAGTACAGAAATATTCATCATGTGTCACGTTAAGTGTGTTTTTTCAAACTATATGGAAACAATAACAGTAACACTTTTAGAGGTAGATATCTATTTGTTTGTTTTTTATTTGCAATGAGTCACTGACTGAGGAGTCTCATTTGCATTATATTAGTCATTCATATTTGTATTTTAAATACAAATTTCTGCAAAAGGTATCAAGAATTTTGGCACTTGTTTTGACCAATATTCTGAAGAGGAAATTTAGGCACAGATAAAAGTAAGCAAATCTCATGGACTCTACCTTAAATCCTTTCTGTCCACATATTTTTTTGTGGTTGCTGTGATCTTCCTCCCTACCACTTGTTTTTGGAAAGAGCATTCACTCCTTTCCAGGACTATAAGTTAGCATCCCAGGCATCATTCTGACACCAGAAAAATCTGTATACTCTGTATAAGGTTCCAAAAGGTGAGGTTTTGGCCTCTAATATTGAAAGTCTTAAATACGGAAAGGAAATTACAATTTCAACCATATTGGATGAAGAATTGCTGCAACTTGAGCAGGTATTTTCTAGATCCATGTGACCAGAAGTAAGGCCAGTTCTCAGGCAGAATTTACACAGATTGATTCTATTCAAATGTTTGGTTTGTTGGTAATTTTTCAGGAATGGCACAAGGCTCATGTGAATGCAATGTATCAGCCTCTTTCAGGCCTAAAAGGAACTCCTTTGATGCTCAAAGATTTTACCTTCATTTTGTGCATATAATATTTACCTATATTTTCCAACTATTTCTTTCATTTTCACTTTACTCTACACTCTTGGAGCTACCAGTGTGACCTTTTGCAGTTGCCATAATTTTAAAATGCAGAGGGCTACTCATCTGGTGGTGACATAAGTGACCAGAGCTTCAAAGGAAATCAGCAGTTGAAAACCCAATACGTAGAAGTCTTTTTCCAGGAAAAAGCAAAAGACACTGGAAAGGTCTCACACACATCTCTACTGTTTGGATTTGGAAATGTCTGAAACTGGACATTTCACCTATATCTAAGATTTCAAGTGCTGCTCTACACTAAATTAAAAGTTTGATATTTCTCAGTCCATCACAACTATCTTTCTATCCTTAATTTTTATTCATGGAAATGAGATATATTTATCCAAATAAATGAATAGCATTCTTTGTCACCATAATGATAAAGCTGGCTAGATATTTATTCATATGAGTGAGGATGAGACATAATTTTCCCACAGTGGTAAGATAATGTTTCTCTTTTTGAGTATGGTGAGGTACCCACTGACATGCACCACAAAATGCCCCAGCTGCTTTCATAAATGTGAAAAAAAATTGCCAGACCTCCAAGTACACGATAAATAAGCAGTATATATAAGGGAAGAAATAAGAAGCCATTACCAGGCCCTCAGTCTTAATGTGTGCTGTCTCCACAAAGTCCCATTTGCGGCCTCAGAAATTATTTCATCTATTTTAGTTTGTTTTTAAAATACAAGCCACAGAGAGAGGAGCTTTCCAGCACTCAAATTAATGTATAGAATACTGCAGTGGTTAAAGAAACTATGCTAGCAATGTGTATGTAAATTTATTTCTGCCTTTGAACTCTGTTTATACATTACTCTGGAACTCAGCTGCTAATATTTAGCACCAATATAGCCCTCGCTTACAGCATTTTACTGCCAAGGAGAAAAAAAACAAAGGATTTCCTTTTCTTTGCAAGGGGTTTCAATAAGAGAGGGGGAAAAAGACTGCTTTTGTTGAACTTTCCTCACACATAACTTTTTTTCATTAGCTGTAAAATGTCCACATCTGCAGTTAGAAACAAAACTGATAGATTTCAGTGATCTGAGGTGATACATTATAAGGGAAATATCAGCAATTCTGTGATTCAACATGTACTTTCCTTGTAAAGGAAAACCAAAATGAAAATATTTCTGCATCTGAGCTCAATAAAAATCTCCTAATTTTCAAAGACATATTCTCTTGAACTTGTCAAGAGAAGCAGTACAAAACTGCATTGCTCAAATGTCATTGCTTTTTGGAGAACAGCAAATTTTTGTAACACCCAGATCAATGTAGTGTAGAGCCTTAATCAATTCATACTGAAATATTTTGAAGTTCTTACACAAAAGCCAGCTGGTGGAAGTGTGTTGTAAAAAGACTAGCTGAATTATTCATTGTGAATAATCCGTGTTACGAATTTACCCTCCCACCACCCCACCTCCTTTTCAGGAGTTGTCTGCAATGCAGTCCTCATCTCTGTGAGCATTTGGCAAGTGGTTTATATTAATGTATTTTTATATGTTCCAAGAGTTGCTGGATCTCTTGAACACTATTATTTAAGTTGCTATATTTTCTGACTTACAGTGTGTGAATGCAACACCACATAGTAAATAATTTTATGGTAGTATTTCAGTACACTGATAGGCTGATTGACATTTCTAAACCTAGAGATTCATGAAAAACAGAGCTCTGCTCTTTGGTTGTGTCTGTAAAATGAACAGATATATGATTACACATTCTGGCCTGTACTTATCCCTTGCCACTTTAGGAAGTAAACCAAGGAGGCTGAGATGTATATCACATATAGGCTCCTTCTTCAACTGAGGGTGAACAGTTTTCATTCACAGAGGTGGAGGCAGATCTGTGCTATTAGTGCTCTTTGGAAGTGCCTGTCTATTTATTATATTGAGAGCATAAAGGATCTATGGGATAACATCAGGTTGAAAGGATGGAATTCCCTTGTTTGAAGTCATCCTGATGTAATAGAGACAGAAGATTATCCAATGCAGCTAACATAGGATGACTTCTTTCCAAGGTTACCTTTACTGTCAGTAAGGAAACATAAGTCCTTCTAAGGAGCAAACCATTTCCTCCTGAGTAGACTTATGAAATAGATACATGACATAACCTAAAGGGCTTATTTCTCATGGGGGGCTGTGATGGGAACTTAAATAACCAGCCCATATTTATTTATCTGTACCAAGGACATCCACACCCATTCAAATAAATTTCTTCTACAGATCTTGCCCACTCAGATTAGCACTGATAGGTATTAGCAACACCAGCTCTTTTCCTGCTGCTGGAGAAGAATTTCTATGGATAACACAGAGTTTTCAGTGTTATCAGTATTTACGAAGTGTGATGAAGTATTCAATGTCTCCTGTTTCTTTTTCAGAGCTATCAGCCCAAAAAGCATAATGAAGAAATATAATGCTACCTACTTGCTCTGCAGGTGGATTACTACATCAGGGACCTACTTACACATTTCTTACTAAATAAGTCCTCAAAAATAACCTTTATTCTCCTAAGAAAATTCAGGCTAAGTGGATGCTTCACAGCTCAATAGATGCAACAGAAGGGTGATAAAATATCTGAGTGATAAAATTTTTGTGCACTGAGTCACAAATAATTCAGTATGAGCTTCCTGTTAATAAATTTAATTGTGAAATGAAGATAATTCTAGGCATCAAAGTATTGAACGACCTTTGAAACAGCCTTCCAAGAGATTATCAGTGATAAAAAAGATGGAGTTTGACAGGTTTATGAACAAGACTACATAATGTTGTGTCTAAGAAGAAGCTGGACTTTAGATGCCCATTCTAATCCTGTGTTGCCACTAAAACCACTGTTGGCTCTTAGAATCATTGCCTGTCAGAAGTTTGAGCAGATTTAAGTAGCAGTTTAACCATACGAAAACTCATGTTAATTGTATTTGGTGTATTCACCCTCAAGAGTGAGCTAGCTAGATAAAAGTGCCCAACTGATTGTCATGCAAAGGAGCCACTTTCCTATGAACACCTATCTGAGTCATTTATGTGCAATGATGCGCATGTTTTACTACACATGCTCATTCCAGTTTTTCAGGAATTCAGGTCTTGCTTTGGCTTATCAGCATCTGCCTGTTCATTCCTTTTCCTGTATATATATTCTGAGGCACAAAAATGCTCAGTAATCTGCATGCATTTCAGAAAGCCATATATATATAAAGATATCTATATATGTACAAAGGCAGCTAATAAGAACTATTTATTATGTGCAGAATAAACAAAAAAATAATTTTAATGCTATTAGTTAAAAAAAAATTTGTAGTTCATAGATATAGTTTCCAGGAAAAGGATCATTCATTGTTTGGGGACAAGATCAAAGTATGACTTTAAGTGACTTCAGGTAGTCTTTTTTATCTTTTCAAACTCTATTGTATTTGCTCAGCTACTACAGGAGTGATGGAAGGAAAAGAGGGGATGAGGAAATGTTACTTTATTTTTATATTCACTCTTTTATCCTGTGTTTGGCTGTTATATGACCTTACATTTTCGTTTACCAAGTGCATCAAGTCCAAGAGTAAAAGTCACTAGCCTGAGATAATGAAAATATGTAATCACTCTGCCATAAAAAGTCTTGTAAGAAGCTGGAGTGGTGAGCACAGATTTTGCTGGCTTATGAGGTGTCGATCCTTTGCCATCAGGTGAATTTAATAGAGTTCAGCACTACTTTTGAGAGATTTGTGTCGGCATTTCCTTTGGGAATTAGTCATGATTAGGAATATGTCTTTCAATACATGATGCCTTATCCACAGTGAAGAATATATTCTACCTTTGGCTATGCCTTTTGTTTAAACTTGTTCCTTCACTTTCTCAAAATAAATGGAGCATATGAAAATTCACTAGGGGTGTCTCACTAAACACTCTGGCCAGCTGACACCTGCCAAAACTTAACCTCAGGCTGGGGGTTCCTAGCTATTGGGACAATAGTGTTGAGAGGGTGTTAAAAAGTACAAAATGTTCCTGCCCAGAATATGCTGAAGAAAATACAAAATAAGTAGCTTTCCTAATATTCCAATCTCTATCTCTCTGACTTTTAATAATGTTTAACAGCTTCATTTTTCCATCAGTCTTTACTGATGCTAAGGTTAAATTAGTGTGTGCTATGGGTAGAATGCATCAGAATCCAAACAATTTAATTTTATGTCCACGTGATATTAGTAAAGAGTAAATTACTTTCAGATTATGGTTTGACCAGCTATTCTTTAAATATTTGGACCATGCTTTTCTTTTGGGAATTTCCAAAAAAAAGCACTTTCTACTGTATTTATCCTTTGGTAGTTTTAAGATATAAAAATAAAAAAGAGAAAATTTCCAATTTAGACAAGGCTGTTTTCAGAAATAAATTTTTCAGCATCATTATTTACAGCTGGATTGAAATAATGGGCATTGGGGGTCAGTACTGTCCTTGGGGAGTGTTTGCTTAGAGGATGATGCAGCAGAAATGTGACTCCACCTTGCACAGGGACCTCTGATCTTCTGAGATCTGCTTTAGTTGATGAAGAGAATATTTTTAACACTGTTAGTCTTAGCCCTGTCCAGTGGTAAACGTATTCTCACTAACCTGGAAAATTTTGCTGCTCTAGCAGCCTGAGGCAAACTTGTTACTGTCTGGTGACTTGAGCTCTTCCTGGCAGCTTGTCTCCACCAAGGAAGACTTATTTATGTATTACCCTGCACTGAAGTCACAGTCGATATGTACTAGGCAATGACTTTCATATATCTGCTTTATAGAATAAATCCCTTTCACTTTCCAAGTACATATTTTCTGTAGCTGATATGACAGCTTTAACCACAGTTATTTTCATTTTTCCTTTAGAGACGTGGGAATGTGTACACAAATATTGCTACAGTACACTGGATACACATTCATAAAGCATCACAGAGAAAAGATGATTTAAAAATGCTGGAAAAGAAAGTTACAAGAGACATTATGAAAGAAACTTCTAGAGACTAAGGCAACTTCTAGGCATTAAAAATTTTTCAGTTTTCTTTATCTTAGAACATTATTTATCTTAATCTCAGACAGTAAAGCAGAGTAAAACATCCAACAACATTTTATTGCTAGGAACTCTTTCCTGTTTCATCAGGATGGAAATTGAGAAGGAGATGAGGACACTCCAGATCTTGCACGTGCACTGCAGGCTCTATGGCACATATCTCTTGCAGCTCTGGGGTGTACAAGGCTCTCTGTAGGACTCAGGTATGCTTGGAATAGAAGGTCCTCCAGTCAGAAAGCTGTTATAATACAGCTAAGCCTCTCTGCAGAGAATCTAAGTTCACAGAATCTTTTATATATTCCCCACTGGTGATACATATTCTACATTTGCACAGACAGCATGGCCAAAGCCACATGTTCTAAAATAATTTTGAAAAAGCCCGTAAGATTGCAGCAAAAGCCATGAGATTCAATCAGGAAACTTTCCTACATTCGCTTTTGAAGCATTTAAGAGAGAAACATTTTTATTTTTTCTTTTTTATGAGATTTTTCAGGTGTTCAAGGAAGACCAGGTTTAAGAAAAATGTTAATTATAATGGGATGTGTAACAAAGTTCAGTGAATTGGCAACAACCGCTGAAAATAAAACAGAGCTGAGGAGGATATGTGACATGAACACAAAACGTATTAGATTTCCAGATAAACAACCTGACTATCTACATTCTGCTTCCAAAAGTCTCCAGCTGCAAACTAACCAATTAAAAGATATTTCTATTTTCCTAGATAGATCATAGGGTGTCTGCTGATACCTTTGTTAATTTATTTTTTTCATTAGATTTCTATGGTAGTTGTTTCCTTGCTATATTTTCTCTTTCATTAAAAACTCTTTTCTGTTCCACTCACAGTTTCTTACACAAGTTTATCAGCTTGCTCTTCTGTTGCATTTTCTGCTGAATATTTTATAGCACTCTGTTTTAACATATAAAAATAACCTGGATTAAGTCTATCAATCCTTCAAGGAGAACAGGGAAAATCAGAAATCCTCACTGATCTAGTTAAATATCACCTGCTGATAGTCCTGTTCTTAACACAACATGCTTTATTGAATTTAGGGTGTAAAACAGGCAAACCCAAAACTTCAGCACAATGAGCTACTTTTTTTTCAGTATGTGAGACACACATACATAAAAGGCAAGACTACCCATGGCCTTATTTGCATTCCTCTTCTTTACTTGAGTTTGAAGATATTAAAAATAGATCTCTAGATGTATATATTGTGCCTGCGTTATTCAGTGGTTTCATTTCATTTATTTATAATACAAATGTGTTTTGCAAAAAGATTTAACAAAAGAATATAGTGTTAGACTTTAATTTGAGCAGAGCACTTGAGGAATCATTAGGAAATGAGGTAAAGATAACAGAAAAGAGAAGAGAATTACTTGGCACTAGGCTGGGCCAGTAAAAGATGCAATTTCATTGATTGGCCTACAGGGTACTATGAACAAAAAACCAAATTTAGCTAAAACTCTCCCTGTGTACACATATATATACCATTTCATCTCTTAGTGATATTGAACTGCATTATACTATCTGCCTTCCATTTTCTCTTTAATTTTAGTGAGAATATGAAGCACATCATGTCTCATAATAGTGATAATGACAGATAGAGCTCTGAAAGTAATTGCATCCTTGAGATGAGATACCCAAAGGTAGGATTTGAAGTGGTAAGAGCCTGAAACAAAGCTAATTCTGTGTCTTTTAAATTGTTCTCTCATGGCCCCAGATCTTGTTAATACAACAGGAAATATCTCACTGTACGGTGGAAGCAAAACCCTCTGCTGTTGTGTTTAGTCCTTAATTTTCTTTCAACATGAATTGTAAAACAACTGTGCTGTCTCTGTCAACATGCTGTTGTGAATAGTTTAAGCATGAGTGTGAGACTGGGGTTCACAACAGTCAGTCCTGCTCTAGATGCACCTTCAGAGCACTGAAGACAGGATCCTCCTCTCTTTTAAGACCTTGAATCTTCAGCAGCACCATACAAAGATTTATTTGCAGAAAGGGCATCTGTAGCATTTCTAGGCTTTCCAGCCTGCACAGGACAAGGTTTGTTTCCAGCATCACCTGTGCTTCTTCTGGTGGATTAAATGCAAGAGGAATTAGACCCTCACCTGGAAAACAGGATCCAGATCACTGAAACAGTTCTTGAAATATTTAACTCTAAACTTTATTTGCTTTCACCAAAAATGGGGCATAAGTCGCAATCAGGGCTTTCCAGAGTAGATGCACATGGGTTAGCAGGGTATTGCACAAATGAGAGCACACATCTCTCCCTGGTACAGTGGTTTAAGCTCTCAGCAGGGAAAAAAAGAAATTGAACCACAAGAATCTGAACTAACTGGAGCAGGTACTGGAAACTAAGCTAAAGAAAGGCTGCTCTGGCAATCCATATGTGTGTTAGGAGAGGGATTGTGAGAGTATTTTCCTTTATTCCTTTCCCTTAACTTTAATTATGCAATTAAAGGAACAGGACCAGGCACTCCACACATGGTCCCCCACAGCAGCCAAGGTGAGAAAGTGGGAACAGGCTCCATGCTATTGCATGCAGTGAGGAAAGAGCACATCACCATCTTACACAACTAAGCAAACCCAGATCCTGAACACTCCAGCCAGCCTCTCACATCCCACAGCCAAGCTGGCCCTGAGAACAAAAGCCTCCTGGCTCACACCCTGAGCTACCTGCTTTCTGCTGGATCCTCCTGAACATGCAGTGGGAACAGGCAGGTTTGTCTGTACCAGACTGCAGTAGGTGGCAGACAGCAGCGTTTTTGGTTCTTGGCTCTGCTCTGGCCAGGAGAAACTGAGTTTCCTTCCCACAGCAGCATCTTCAGACACTTTGTTGGGCCCTGTCTTCATCAGCAGAGTGAGCCTAATGAATTCTCATGGGTTTGGCAGCTCCTTAGCTAAGACTCTCTGCCTTGGGCACTGCCTGGAACAGGAGGGTGTGGATTTCCCCTTTCTTCTGGCACAGTTCAAACCAACATCTTCCATTTAACAGGAGAATGAATAAGAAATCATGCAAATAAATAAGTCAGTTTCTTGTGCCTCTTGAAGTCAGTTCTGAAGGAGAAGATGGAGCTATTTCATTATCTGGCTTTTGTCACATTGAAGATGGTTTAAATTTGAAGTGTGGTTGGGGAGACTTGTTTGTTCTGAGTGCAGGGGTATCTGTGACACCGCACTCAAATAGATTATTATTACATTATTCATCCAGATACTTTATGCTGATTTTTTGCTTTTTTTCTTTAGCTGTGCACATTTTTTGAGCTGACTATCTAAAAAGAGCAAAACAAATGACAATTCTATTGAAAATACAAAGAGTTCTTAGTAAAACAGTGTTATGTTGTAGCAAACATAATTTTTGACAATCATGCTATATAATAGAATCCCAGGGATTAAGAAAAATATCAGAAAGATGATAAAAGAAATTAAATATGTTTGTGCACTTAACTAATTAAATTTAATTAAAAGGAAACATTAATACCCTCAAGACAAAAAAACTTTTAGATCTTTCACATAAACCAAAGATATTTGTAGTCCCCTCTAGTTCAGTTAAAGGCTAATCTCTTTTAAATCCTCGCTCTTGTCCTTTTTTTACTGAGGCAGTAAAATCTGATTATTAACAAAGGTGATGGAGTGCTTTGGCAACCAGCTGCTGTAGCTCTGTGTCAAGTAGAAAAGGAACTGACTGAAAAGGCTCTGAGGAATACAAGAAGAAACTCGTGCTAGCATGAACACCTGACAATATTCAAAGTACTTCTCAGAAGACAGATGGTTAAGGGAAATACTCCACCATAGTCATGTAACAACAAAGAGGAGACCTAATAAGAAAATGTCTGGAGTCATCCATATGGGTGGAGAAAATGAACTGCATTCAAATGGAAATATGGGGAGCAAGTAGTTTTCCAACAAAAAACCTAGCTGGAGCTAACGCAGCTGGAGTCAGCTGAGCTCTCCCGAGGAGAGAGAAGAATGAATCCCCTTCGTGAGGAGGGGCAAAACCTAAGAGTTCAGGCGAAGGTTATGGCAACTCCTGGACACAGCGTCTCAGGATGCAGCCTGTGTTTGAGAAGTGTGCAGCTCAGCATGGGACACTGAGATGCAAAAGATTCTGCCCTGCACTGCTCTGGTCTTCAGCTGACCAAGCAAACTCACCCTGCCTTTCATCGTATGGAGCTCTCCAGGACTGGATCCCGCAGGCTTTCATATTGGCTCTGGGTAAACTGAAAGCAGGCAAAGGCTTTATCTAAGGACTACACCGACCGACACTTTGCCCCTTTGGGCTTGCCTCCTACTCCTCTGGCACAGTGGTCCTCTCCCTCTTGAGTCTGAGGGGATGACAGTGGCAGAAAGGAAAATAAGGGCATGTTAGACACCTGGTGACAGTATCAACCCCACAGCACGAGTGGAGGGAGGAGAACAAGCTGTGAGATGATCTCCCTTTGGTAAGCCACAGCAGAAACAAGAACCTCTAACAGAGGATACTGCATGCTTTGTTTCTGTGGTAGAGTAACTTACAGGTATTGTAAATGACAAGATTCCTTTGCTCCAAAATGAGGTTTCAATTCCCCCTCTACACGACCCAGACTGATGGGCTTGAAGGAGAAGACAAAATTTCCTCTAGCTCACTGATCCTCTGAGAGTTCTACCTGCCAAGGAATGAGAAAATCCAGTTATTCTTTCATAGGAATCTGCACCATTATGCTGTTTTGATATGAAACAGGTTGTAAGTATGCAAGGCTGCCAAATTTACTACAGAAATACTCTTGATTTTTCTCAATGGAGACACTTTCCTAAATGGGAACCCTGCAATTACTATGATACGAGCAGAAACAATCAAATTCTGCTGTGGTTGCACATCACAAAATGTCACTGCAGTGGCAAAAACCATTGCAATGTAAGTAATTATTAATTTTCATCATTGCATTGGCTTCAATAGTCTGTATGTTACATTACATTTGCACAAATATTGACAGAAAATTTAAATTTTAATCCCAACATCAAAGTACTATTTTCTTTTGTCTCTGTAATTTTTGGAGCACAGAGGTTGCTAATTCACACTGTTGTGCATCTCTTTTGATAGCAGAGAGGCTCATTCATGCCACTGTCTTGTCTTGAATTTAAATTTAGATTGCTTATATGTATTCATATTTTCAATTTATATTATTAGATCCACTCCTGCTCTATTCTTTGCTCATTAGGGACCTCTGAACACCAGCTCGAGGAAGTTCTGCTAAATGAATCTCATGTCCTTTGCAAGAGCTCCGTGAATGACATGTGTAATTATTGACAATTAACAAGATGCTAATTATACCTTCAAATTATAATCCCACTGAGCAAAATAAAAATCCTTTATGGAAGAAAAAATTGTTAAAGGAACAACATTATATTAAACCAAATGACAAAAAGTTTGGCAACTTCCAATGGTATAAATCAAACAAACTGCTGAACACATCGTGCAGCTTGCCAGAATGGCTCTCTGCCAATTAGCTTTTCCTTGCATATTCTATAAGCTGGGGGAGGGGAGTGGGGAGAAAGTGAAGGAGGAAGAGAATTTAACTGGTGTGTCACTGCTCTGTCAGTAACAAGATGTCAGAAAAGCTGTAACTATTTAAACTTTGCAGTGTGTGTTGTCTTACAGTTCCATCAAATTGACAGAAGAGGTTTGTCTGAAAGGTTTGAAGCTACAGCCACTTTAGTAAATCCTACATTTGCAAGAAAAGCAGCAAGAAAAAGCTTCTCTGTGAACACATCTTGGATCCAGTCTTGTAAATGCACACAATGCATTTGGTTTTTTGTTTTTTTTCAGCAGTTGGCATAGGCAGTTTGGGTCTTTATCTGCACTGAAAGATAGAAAATTTTGCAAAAGTAATGCAGCTAGAATTAAAACTCTACATTCACATGCTCCAAATTTTCATTAGTTATGTTTACCTCTGGTACAATTTAGCCTAAGTCTTGTTCTTCAGTCATCCTGATTCAAGGCAGTCCTCAAGACTTGCTCAGTTCTGGTATCAGACTAAAGTGCTTACAGAATAGAAAAAAAAAGTGTCCAATCTCTTGAAAACTAAAAAAATAAAAAACCCAAAGCAACCAACCAAAATAACACCCCCCCCAAAAAAACCCCAACAATGATTTTCTCTTAAAAAAAGAGTATCTCTACCACAGGGTAAAACACAGATTTCAGGTGCAGTTACAATTCTCTAAGATGCCTGGGTTTTGTAATACTTTTATGGTAAAAGATGTGATGTAACTTAAGAAGAAAAAAATTGACTTACAGAGTTTTCCCAACAGGGTAGAATTATCAGTGGTCTGCCCTGCAAGCATGACTGCAATTTTGGGCAATAAATGTCAGAGAGGGACAGGACAGATTTTTGCTGTCTATATTATTGTTCTTCTGCAAACACACAGTGGGGCACAGTTTGGGTTTTGTGGGTTTTCTTGTTTTGCTTTATTTTCCTATTGACAAACTCCAAAAAGCAGGAATTGCTTTCAGTCACTCACTGAGGTGTATGAGGTGCTCTGGTTGGCCATAGTAGTGGTTGGGATACATGCCATGAGGCTTCTGGAACTGTTTTCAGGTAATGAAGAGTGATCTGCAAACACTCCAAGTGAACCCTTTGCAAGCATCTGACAGGCTGGAATTCACACACAGCTGATTTGCCAGCCTCCACAAAAAGGCTCATTAAAAAGTAGATTTGTTTCCAACAAGTATCTGATCCAACTGAAATTTTGAAATTCAGAAATCCTTGAAAGTTTTTAACTCTATTCTTCTTTTTACTAGGAGGAGTTTCCAAGCCAATGCCTAATTTTTTTAGCTATTAAAGAAAAATCTGCCTCCTTTTCTACTGTGTAAAAAGTTGCAGCAAGATTTTTGTTTCTTAAGTGAAAGTAGAAACTACTCAGAAATTACTTCAGAAGACATGCCATCAGGAAAGCAATGGGAAATTGGATGACAGCATTTGTCATAGTCCATCTGTACTTAACTTTTTATAACCTATCTTATCTAAACATGGGAAGGGAAGACATTGTTTAATTTAGGCCTCATACTACAACCATTTAATAGTCATTAATTACTTTCTTCTCTATGAGAACATGGGGAAAAGCAGACTCATAATTAATCTAGATTTAAATATCCAAGAAAAAAGACATCCTGATCTGCCAGGGCTGTATGCAGCACAGAAAAAAAGAATCCTGTTTCCCTGCAATCTTCCACTGGAAACTGAAGGGGCTGATGATGGATGGCTGGCAACCAGACTCTTTTCTGTACCACCCCACACAGGAACTTCTCTAAGACATCTTCAGTGTCTTAAATCACTGTATACATCAATGTAGCTTTCCAAAACATACTTAACTCTTCTGCTTTACTTATCTTTGTTTATTTTGTTTGTTTGTTCTTAGATGATCAGTCTATTCTTAAGTGGTATGCCTGGATTGACAATGTAGAATACTGTGTTGCTACTGCTTGACAGCCCTGTACACTTTGAGTTTTCCAGTCCGAGATTCTGGTTTTTTTTTTTCCTCCAAATCCTATCGCCTACTTGATTTTTGATAAGAGAAAGAAGTATCCTAGGTTCACTTGTGAGAATATGCCTCTAAACATTCGAGAAAGAGCAAATGCTCCTGCATCCTCTTGGTAGATAGAGAATGATTTTGCCTTTTAGACAGAACTGGTCAGTGTATGAAGATTCTGAGTTGTTTTCGCAAAGAAAAAATACTTTCCAGAAAGTTAAGTATTCCCAGATTGCCTGACAGCAAGCAAGTGCTGTGAGCTCCTTAATCTCTTCTTCAGGAATTACCTGAGGAAGACCTAACAAAACCAGGACATTTAGAGTAGTACATTCCATACACAGAAAGTCTGAAAGCTTTAAATAATCTTTCCAAAAGAGAAGGAGGAGGCAAAGGAAAGTAAAAAATATGAATGAGTTAAAACATCAACAGAAAAATTACTAACATGAATTTTTAAACAGTTACTCAAATGAAACAAAATAAGTTTCTTCATAAGTTCTATTTGCAGAAAAAGGAAGCACACATTTTTTCCCCCCCTAAAAGGGAAATAAAACTGATTTAAGAGCATAAAAAAACTTATTTGATTAATTTAAGGAACTCCAGAAGAACAAGAAGGAAGAATGAAAATATAGTTACATATAATATAATATAATATAATAATTGGGCAAGACATAAATCAAATTAAAATATTAGGCAGAAAATTTAAGAAAATAAATTAGACATCATCCTGCTGAAAAACAACAAAAAAGTCTCCCACTTCAACACATTCCATTGATTAACAGAATAAAAATTTTATTACCAGGAAGATTCATAGAAATAATGTGAAGTAATAGCATGAACTGACACAGCTCTGCTTATACTACATAAAACCACAGGCTACAATGCAACAAAGAACTTAAATATGTGCTGTGCAGCTTCCTATAATGATGTGTGGTGAGTTGGACGCATTTTCCTCCCTAACTTCTTGTTCTATTAGTAACTTCTACTTTACTAATCTACCAATAGATTTTCTCATAGCTTTATTACTGGTCCTACTATGAACAGCCGCCTTTTCTAAAATATTTGTGTATTTAACCACCTAGTGAAGAATCAGTAAGGAAATTTAAGGATTTATTTTTTCCAGAAGGAAGCGTACTAAAGTAAGCCACCCTGGTCAAGCTAATGTTATAAATAAAAGGATGAGTATAGGAGACAAGAAAACACTTTTACAGAGCCTGCCTAAATAGAGCAGTAAAGGAGCTATGTCAGATTTCCATCTGGAAAGCGTCTTTGCAGAAAGGGTCTGGGGGTTCTGTCAGTCCCTGAGGTGATCACTTGACAGTAGTGCAGTCTCATGGCAAACAGCCTCCTGGGCTGTGCTAGGTGCAGCCTTGCCAGCAGGTGAGGCAGGTATTCCTTCCCTTCTGCTCAGCACTGGTGAGACTCACCTGGAGCACTGGGCCCAGGTCTGGGCTTCCCAGTACAACAGAGGCATGGACATACAGAAGAGAGCTCAGCAAAGGGCCACTGCAGTCATGGAAGGACTGAAGCATCTCTCCTGCGAGGAAAGGCTGAGAAAACAGGGACTATTCATCCTGGAGAAGAGCCAGTGCAGGAAGGACCTCATGATGGAGTGATAGTGGGGAGTAAAGAGCAAAGAACCAGACTCCTCTTAGTGGCACCCATTGATGGGACAAGAGACAATGGGCATAAATTAAAGTACAGGAATATTTTTATTATTTTTAACTAAAAGTCTGGTCAAATACTGGGAGAGGTTGCCAAAAGAAATTTCGGAGCCCCCATCCTACGACATAGTAAAAATCTGTCTGGACATGGTTATGAGCAACTTGCTCTAGGTGACCTTGCTTGAAGAGACGGATTGGATTAGATGATCTCCAGGAGTGCCTTCCTACATCAGCCATGCTGTGATTCTGTGATTGTGAGTTGAAAATGAGAGAGACTTAAAGAGGACAAAGTCCTACTAGGTCAGTCTGTCTTTGCATGTGTATGTAGGTAAGTTTACCTAAAGGGTAATCAACTGTAAAGGACTTTAACAAGTTTCTTGCTTCTGTGGAGCCTTTCCATTTACAGAACTGTGAGCTAACAGACTAGAAATTAATTCAGCCATATTTCATAAGTCTGAAAAACCAGATACCTGCATGTGGTGGGTTGGGTAGATTGAATTTCTTTTCAGATATTATAATCACAAACTATCATGAAAACTAATAGCATGCTATTGTTAATCTTGAAAAGACACAAGCAGCAGGAGAAAGGAAAAAAAAGAAACAAGAAAACATAGACTCATGGTGAATCCAAAAGGGCAGATGAGTGATAGAAAGAATCATACCACTCTTTTTTGGCTAACAGTAACCCTTTATACTCATTTGAAAAAGGCTGGAGAAAGCATAGGTTTGTGATACTTCAAAGTCCATACAGATGACTAATCCACCTATCTCCCTTATCAAGACAGAAAAATAGGTGCACCCTCTTTAATGCCAGCTTGCAAGCACTGTATGCAAACAAGGAAAGCTTTATTTATGAAAGGGTGATACAGTCATAACTTAAGATAACCAGGTCTAATCCAGTAATTTTAGAAGCAATCTTTCTAACCTTTCTTCATCACTGTCAGAACCTATCTTCAAAACAGTTCTTTCACTGCATCTTATTACCTGCCCAGTGAACATCTTTCACCAGCAGGAGAAGGACAAGGACATTTGGGTTTATCTTCAGTGTGGCTGATGTGAAACTGTTTGGTGAACCAGACTCACCAGACTCTACTCCATTCTCATCTATGATGTATCTAATTGGACATTTCTTTATTTTATCTGTTCTGTTTCTCACCATAAAATGGTACATTTGCAGTCATTTTGAGTAATTATTGACTGCTCTTTCCTCATTTGTGGAAACTCAGTTCTTCCTACTTAACAGTAGCTCCTGAGGTTACATGCTAGGAACACTGGTTGGCAGCTTATGCAAAGTAAGCTGTCTGGCATCCCACTTCTCATTTGCAGCAGACAGCTTCGCCTTCTCTGGTTTGATCTGGAGTTTGGGGAATGCTTGGCTGGAATTTGCTCCAGCTCCTCCCTGCAATCTTGCAGAAGGATTAAGTATGTCATTCTCTTAGGCTCATTTCTGTAAACACTTATGCATCTGTTTAACACTTGTGAGCAGCTCCACTGAGACCCACAAGTAAAGTCAAAGCGACAGAGGATCAGGGTGTGATTTAGAAGAGGAGTGTATAAAATGCCTGTTTGGATCCCTCTCTAATCTAGCAGGGATAGATGTCGATTCACGCTTCTTCTGAGTGGTCTTGTGAATTCCTCTCCCCCTTCCAGCAATTTAGGTGCTAAATTAAATACAGAATTTTTTCCTCTTTTACATTCAGAGCTATATTAGCTATACTAGCTTGCATAAACAACTAATTAAGATAACTGAACTCAGTAGCTAACTTTTCTATATAGGGAAGTAACTGGCAAATTCAAAATAGAAAGAGAGAGATCCTAATTTTCTAGTTTTTGAATGAATATTTCACCCTCAGACAAAGGAATGGTTCAGTGGAAAAAAAACAGACTACTTACTCAGTCATATGAACTTCTGCAGTGACTGCTGTGTAATCTAGTGCTAGCTGAACCAGGAAAATGTGTTGACCACTAAGAATCAGATATCAATTATCTCTATATGCAAGCACCACATGTAACATTCCTCTGTGTCGGTGTCTTTTTTGTCTCCCTTTGCAAACAGTATTTCTCCTGACTGCTTATTCATTTCCACATGCACACACAGACCCACACATATTTTTCCACTAGCCAGACCTGCTTGAACATCTAGTTCAGCAGTGCCATCTTCATCTCGCAGCACTCACTGTGAAGCCTTCACCAGGGGACTATTCTGGTGTGATATTTAACTCGCACAGAATCAACAGAGAGTACAGAAAGAAATGCGAGGTGTAGTAGCATAACAAAGAAATGTCATGTTATCTCCAAACATAAAAGAAATTCTAAATCTGCTAGTGCCTGAAGAGCTGAATTCAGTAAAAAAAAGTGAATAAAAAGTGGGAAAATAGTAATACATAGAGATTTTGTAAAGAATAACAAGGAAGATTAAGGGAAATACTTTGAGAATAGGAAAATACATAAACAACATAGGTAAGGGTAACATATTTCTTAGCATATGAGTAATATCATATAGCGCCAAAGGTACTGGCATAATTTAAATTATTTCTGAAATGTCCAAGGTGATCAAGGAAGCTGAATATACTGGAATACTGAAAAAATAGAAGCAGACTGTTAAATAAACTTTGTAATGTACATATACACTCACAGTCTCATCTGTTCTACTTAAAAACATCCTTTCATCTCTAACAAGAAATACCTATGTAGTTTCTCAAATTTCTCAAAATGCTATTCAAAGACACCCACTTTGATGTTTGCCCTAGCCAAGTGAAGACAGCTAATAACTTAGCCACCAGAAAGATAAACATGAGGTCAGAACAAAGAGTGTACATTTTTTTAAAGGAAATGGATATGAGGCTTGCACAAGGTTATATGCTGAAATTAAAGGCTTTTTATTATCAAGTTGAGGGAGCTGAAAATAGCTATGGGTACTGTAATGTTTAGGTGGTAAGATGTGTAAACTGAGGTTGGTTAATGCTGGCTCCACAAGTGGTTTCCTTGATTTGAAATGATTGTGCTGATGGGAAGTACACTTGAGCAACCTAACTGTAAATGCTTCATTTTGGGGGACTTCGGGGTTTCTTTAGGTTATTTTTCCTTCTTTTAAGTTTGGAGAAAGTATTTCTCTTGTCACAATTTTTAAGTTCCTGCTTTCTACACGAAGTCTTCCTGTACACCCACTGTGCTCCTTCCCCTTCTACTCGAAGTTATATCCCTTTCCCCTCTGCCTTGAGCAGTTTCCTTTCCTCATAAACTGCTCCTCAGACACCATCCCTCCCTATTGTCCTGCTTCATCTTTCTCTGAATAACTTCTATCCATTAAAAATATGCAGAGCTCCGCGTGGTCTTTCCTTGCTGTCTCTATTCCACCACTGCAGATTTCACAAAATGCAGAATTACAGGTAGAATTTGAGTATTAGAGAACCACAGGCTGAGAGAGAAAGAAGCCTGCAAAAGAGAGTAGCAGTGTGAAAAGTGGAAGGTGGTAATGGGAGCAGATGTTAGCCTGTAGGAAACTATAAGGCTGTAGAAAAGGTTTCTTCTGTGGGCAAAATACTCCTACCACAACCCAGTTATCAAAAATAATTTCTTCAAGAAATAGGAAAAAAATAAATTATTCCTGAATACTTAATTCCTCTACAACACCATCCACTTGAGGGCACGATCTAGGATGAAGAAAGATTAGGCATCTTTTATTAGAACACTGACCACAAACCACCCTTTCCAGCTTTCAAACCTTCAAAGAGTTCTAATATTTTACTCATCAAAGTGATTTCCAAACTGTATTTTAGTGCACTTATTTCAGTTACAGTCAATCCTAGTAACCTCACCCTGCCAAGGATTAATACTCAATTACTTACATATTGTTTACATTGATAAAATGCCTGTTACTGTATTTCCTCAATAAACAAAATAAAAAATGGCTTTTGGGAGGTTGCCTTAGTCTGTCAAGTCAATATAAATGTGGGATATTTTAAGGCTGTTTATACTTGATATCATCTTTGCTATTAGAGATCTGTCTTAGTTCTATTTTTGAGGTTTACACTGTAATCCTAAGTACTTTAAAAACATGCTACTGGAAGTTATCTGGCAGCTTGTACAACATAATCTACTATTAAAATATAATATAATTTGCCATTCAGAATAACATGTTTTCTTAGCAAAATGTCTCAAGAATGCTTATTCTCATTATTTCAAACATATAAAGTTATTATAGGAGTTTACAGGCTTAACCAGTTCTTGCTGAGTCAAACATTTCTGGAAAGGAGGCTGATCCTGAAAACACATCCAATGTTTAAGCAGAGCTGCACCAGCAGGTACCTTCATAATTAAATCTCTTCATTCTTTAATCAGTATTCCTGTCAATCTCTGAAAACTCTTCTGTCACCATAAAAAATAGAAAAACAGGCAAATGTTTAAAGATAGTTTTTCTTGAAGTGCAAAATAGGGCTATGATAAACCTGATTTAAAGTTGAATGCTACCAGCCTCATGGAATGTGAGGTGGGGAAGTCTACAATGTATTATTATCTTTGCTTTAGGACAGAAACATTTACAGAAATAGGTCAATATGATAAAAAACATGCTGTGATCCTCCCATAGAAACAGTCCACTCTGAAACATAAAAGAAAATAAAACAAGGTACCTGCTTTGTGCTCTGTACACACACACCCCATTTATAAGCCAGAACATTCTGGCTGAATTTTAGACATGAGCATTACAGCTGTCCTGATTATTTCTTTTTTTTTTTGCTTTCTATAAGGAGAACGTGTTCTAGCCTCAGTGCTTCCACAACACCTTTGATCAAAGATTTATACATGCAAAGAGAGCAAGAAATTAGAATTATTTCTGTTTGAGACCTTGGGGATATGCGACTGGAGAGGACATTTACATTCCAAGCCAAACACACCCAAATGCTGGTCAAGTTAGATGTACTTTGAATTCCACAAAACAGCCTGTTCAGCAATAAGTGGAGCAAAAAAGAGTGTCTCTGATGTAATTTGATATTGTTACTAAATACAGGCCCCCTCTCTGTGCTTAAGCACTGTTGATATTGTGACATGAATTGACAAAAGCCAGAAAATTCAGCATTACACTGACACTTCATACTTTGCTCATGGCTTTGTGAAGAAGAAAAGGGGAAATAGATACCACAGCATGAACTGAAGACAGTATCAATCAGCCCAAGTACTGAGTTTTCTGGCTCTTGGTCAGTTTGCATCACAAACATAATGTTATTTAAACACAAGCTTCACTGTAGTTTGACTTGAGGGAAAGAAGACGTTATGAAACAAACATGTTCACATTGCCTGTAAGACTGAAATAATTTTGAAATCTGTTTCTACAAATACAAAATTAAGTCATTTAAAAAGAATGCTCATTTTCCAGTTCCACCCCCAAATAAATTAATTTGTTATTCAAATACTACTTTCTAGGTTTGCTTCTTATGCTCCCTTATTGTATAACAGGCAATTAAACATTTTGGTACAGGGTCAAAGCTCTCTATATTTACATTATTTGTCAGTTTATGATCATTTCTGTGGACATGATATAGTTCATTTATAAAAATATTAGTTAGTTCTTGGCTTAATTGATTGTATTGATTGTATCTATTGTACTAATCCAGCTGTCTCATGTGCATATTAAGCCATAGAGAAGATGTGTACTATTAAAAGTAAACTAACTTGCTCATTCCCATTCTGTTACTCAACCAGCCCCCCCCTTCCAAATTCCTAGACATGTTACTCTAGGCTATAAATGAAATATGTGTAGTAAGCATGCATTTTATTTAGCTGTATGGGAAAAACTCATATCTCACAAAGCCTAAATGATGTTTTAACACATCCCAGATTTAAAAAAACCCAAGAAATTACTTTCGCCCCTTTTATGAATATCAGCTAGAAAGTTACCTAGTTTGTAACCTAAATACACTGTGCACAAATTTAAGAACTTCTTTCTGTCTCCCTAGCCAAGCCTCTGAGTGATACTACCATATATCCCTGCTCTATTTCTCTTCCCACAGTTGATTACCTGGGCCTTTACTAGATTAGAGGGGCAGGTGAAAGACTTGACCTCTGCTTTTGGCCTCACTCATACACCCTCATGTTCAGGCACAATTAGCACTCTGCCAGACACACTTATGCACCATTTGGGCAACAGAGGGGCCTGAGATCATTCCCAGTGGGCATTTTTGGAGGGGACCACCCATTTTTTTGACAGAGAAGAATTCAACTTATACATGCCAACAATATTGTGAAATTTGGCTTAAAGACAGAAAGGTGCATTTCACTTTGTAGTACAGATGTAACTTAACCTATATATGATCCCTCCATATAATATTCTCTTTGTCCCAAACACCACACATGAAAAGGAAGGAAAGTATCATGGGTAATTTTCTGTGTTATCTCATTACAGAATTAATATACTCTAATCTCTCTCTCTGGTTCCATGAGTCTACATATTTGAATAAATAGATAGGTTATATAGCTTCTGTAATATGATAATGGAGAAAATCACCTCAGGTTGGCCTCAGGAAGGCACTTTGAGACATCATCTGGCTCAAGGCAAGCTAACTTTGAAGCTACATCTTTCTCCTTGGGATGCTGCTATGATACTGTCTTTATTTATGGATTTAAAAAAGAAAGTATTTTATTCTGATTAAAAATATCCAAACAAATTTCACTACCAACGAGTAAATGTTACATGATGAATCCTTTTACATCAGGATGGACTAATTACTTCAAAGCAAGTATGTGCCTGAAACTCTAAGTTAGGGAGAGAGGTACAAAACCATCCAGCTCATAGACGGGCTCTTAGAAGGGCCAGAAAAGCCCTCTGGGCCTGAATTTCCTTAGTGTAAAAATGTTCTGTCTGTGTTTTCCAAAAAAGCACTTTTCCTCAAGATGAAAAAGCATGGTAGGGGAGCAATATCTGAGGGAGTCACGTGAGGTGTGTTCCTTCATGCAGGCAGGACACAAGGTACTCTGAGGAAGAATACTTACAGGAGCTGTTCTTGGCTGATATTGAAAAGGTGCAATTTTCCCTCAAACTGTCTAACACTATTCAAAATTCCAACAGGACATTGATGTAAAATATAGAACTAATAATTTTTCCTCAAAATCAAATACATGTTCATGCAAGAAAATATGTATTTCAATGAGTAATGTGAATTTTGGTTCAAAAAGGTATTTTTCTCCTAAGGAAAAAAAAATATTTGCCAACCAACAAAGGTGTTGAATACGGTGGAAAAAGTGTTTACCTAATGTAGCTTCTTGGTATAATACTGAGAAACACAATTCCTGACACCTTTTATTTACAGAAACAGGTGCCAAGAAGTTAATGAAATAATTGAAGACCCAGTTATACACAGATCATAAAATTAGAAAGATGTGAAAGACATTTAAATCACAATTTTCAAAGTGGAATGACAGCACACATCTGAAGATGCAGGGCACTGTAGGTACTGCTAAATGCAATTACATTCAAATTATGTCTTTTTGCTTTCTTATGCTGCCTCCAGCATACTAACAGTAGAATCTTTCACATGCTTTTGTTTTTTTATTTCCCACTTTGTCCCAAGAGAAACAGCTTGATCGGAATGTAGTCTGGGTATCTGTTGTTTCTTGTGAACAATTTATTGTTGAGCAATAAGGTTGAAAAAACTAGCTCTTAATTTGAATCAGAAAGAAGATTTGCAAGCACTTGTAGCTCTTAGAACTAGAGATTTCAAAGCCTATGAAAAGCCTGTGGAGACTTCACTGGCATCACAAAAATGTTCCAAATAATTCAGTGTATGTGTGTATGTGTGTGAGTGTGTCTGCCTGTGTACAAGTTGGGGCATGAAACAATTTCCCAGAGCCAAAAATATTGAAGTAGCCAGTTGTGAATAAGCAGCATTCTTAGAGGCTTCTGGTATGTGACTGAAACAATACTGGAGTGATGGGTTGTTGTCTGATGCTGCTGTTCTGCTTTTTTAGCAATATGGCTAGCTGAACTTCCAAAGGTAGAACCAAAATAAAACAAATGTCAAAAGTACAGATGTTGAGAATCAGTCTAACAGTCTGAGGACAATGGCCCTTCATGGCAGAGGACACTGGAGAAGAGTTTGGACCGGTATTATCCAGCTGTTCTTCATCCAGCTGCCGATTTGGTTGAATCAGTAAAATAGGAGTGACTGCATACTTACAGTAGAATTAAGTAACGCAAAGTGGCTTCTCTAGAGCTGCCTATTATCATGTTGACATTGGCTAAACATTCAGTGAGGCCAAAATGGGCCATATTTGATAGTCCTTAGGTGTTACACAATAGAAATTGGAACCAGCTGAAATACCTGCATTGCAGACTCTGTCCAGGAGCAATACTTTCCCAGCCATTCCAGCACTTACACAAAGAATAACAGTGATTAAGACTCCTGCCTTTTCTGGGAAATTAATTATGAAAAACTAATATGACCATTTTATCAAACTCACGAGATAGATCCTGGATGGTTGATGTGTTAAATTCATAAAGGACAAAGCTTTAATTTTATAAATGTTTCACTGGGTAAATGCAAAACAATTCCAAATGTTTCTAGGAAATTCCTCATATTTCAATAATTTTCTTGATTATCTCACTTCTTTTATTTATTTAGCATAACACCATATAATTTATAGTCATGTTGGATTATATTTGGCAGCTATTTTCAGTGAAATTACATATTTTCTGATCATTAACAGATATTTTTTCCTGCACACCTAGAGGAAAAAAAAAACAACCAATCAATTCATCCTGACAGTCTTTAGACAATTGAAAGTGAAAAGTTTAATCACATTGAGGCACAAAGGATCTCTCAACAGTCAGCGAAGATTTTCCCATTTCTAGATTCAGGCAGGCTCACCACAGTATATTTACAGTGGCCACAAAATCATTAAAATTATTAAATGATGGAAGAATTAGACTCAGACTACTAATGAAACAGCTCCCATGAAAAGTTCTGCTGACTAGGAACTTTTCGCGCTGCAGAAAAGGGAGTAGATAAAGGAGAAGGAGGGTTTTGAACTGAATGGTCCTTAGAGCTATCCATTCTTGCCATGTAATGGAATTTTCTAGTCTCATGCTCAAAAGGCCCTCATCATTCTAGGGATTTCAAATAAAAATTCAACTGCCATTTAAACTAATGTTTTAAGCTAACTTAACCACCTTCTCCCACAACAAAATGGATGGAAAGTAAAAGGAGTTCATAAATTATGACTCTAGGAAAAATCTTCTCCCAGACTCAGAATAAAAATATAACACTGCATTAAAAAGATGGAAAAAATTCTATAAGTATTCTAGTACATGATAATATTCTTCTGCTACCCCTGCTGCTGCCAGATTATGAATGGGTAAAGCAAACTTCAGCATGACGCATACCTTTGCCTCACTCGTTACAAAGTCGGAAACAGCAGGGAAAAATATGAGGAGAAAAAGAATTGTCTCCCATGCTTCAGTAAGAATAAGGAGAAGCCAAGTAATCTACAGGTAGATTTCCATTCAGCAAGGTACCTGAACATTAGCCATGGAGTTGCTCGTGTATTCCAAGCCAAGGTCTTGTTGTAGCTCCTTGCTGCATCAAACCTCCTATCATCTGGAGTCTGTCTGGAGTTACTGTTCCTGCTGGTATATGGCTTCAATTCGTTCTTCAAAAATGAGAGGGAGAAACAAGTGGCTTCCGGTTGGATAAGTAACGGATCTATTCTGTCAGAAAGGCTGTCTCAGACCTCACAGACAGAGCCAGTCTGGGACATCTTGCAATCTTTCCTAGACACTATCCAAAATATATGGTGCCCTGTTTTTCAAATATTACACCATTTATCTGGTGCTTTCTGGAAACATATCAGACAGACACACAACATACCAAGATGATTGCTACAAAATAGAATAGTCTTTATTCCTATCTAAATGAAAAATGATGGCAGCTCTTTCTTTGGAGTAAAATTAATGTTCACCAGCACAGCACATGAGGAAAGATCAAGTCATACTCAAATTACAAAGCGAGTGCAAACATAATGGGAGTTTGCATGAGGTGGAAAAAGGAGGATGGAGGTGATATTTGGCCAAAGTTTATATGAGCCTCACCATCAGTGTTAGACTGTAAAATTACAGGCATATGTAATTTTTCACCTTGTTATATGTTTCAATTGTCAAGGCAATTTTTGAGATTACTTTTGGGAATCCTGAGCAAGAAGCATGACATAGCATAGGAAAGAGAAATTTTCATGTATTATTAGTCTAACTACTAGTTTCTTTACCACATTTGATTCTCATTTTTATGTATTAAAAACCAATACATTAATACTGGGAAGAATTCAGTTAAAATGTTAACAACTTTGCCTAATTAGGACACAATCAAATAAACAGGTTTAATTGCAGCTATTGATACCAAATACTTCATGCAAGTAGGACTGAGTAAAAGCCCTGTTATTAGTGAGTGCAACCATCACACAGTTCATTTTGGAAAAAATTCACAAGCCATCCAGCCTGTGGACAAACTCAGTAATGGAAAAAACCCTGTGTAAAAGCTCTGCAAACGCTTTCCCCTTATATGCAGTGTTTTTATTTCTTAGTGAAAGACATATCATACTGGAATTTTATCTTAACAGGTTATTTCTTACTCAGGACAAGAATAATAATTCTGTTCTTTAAAACAAATCAAGCTGTTGTGTTTAACTCTTGTGAACAAGAAATTAAAGGATGGTGCAGATCTTTCCCTGTGCTTAACTCAGGTGCATAAGTGGAGGGCCTTGGTATCCTTAAAACTTTTTATGTTGTCAATGGAGAAAGAAAGAAGCTCCCACCAGGGAGTGCTTCAGAGCAAGTGTTAATTTTAGTGTTCTGAATTACTCCCTGGAAAAGACCCTTAGACAAATACAGAGAAGGTCACCAAGGGTGAGCAACGCTTTCTCTACAGGGAATGAGTAAATAAGCTCTTCAACACAGAGAGAACCAGCTAGGGCACGAATACAACACAGGCCCATAGAAACATAAAGGGCACTGAAAGCACTTCTTAGTCCTCTCTACTTTATAAGTTGGTGGACATCACATAGCAGCTGGCAAGTTCGAAGTACAGACAAAAAGGCAATTCCTTACCCTGTAGCTGGGGAGAAGTGGAACTCATTGTCATGAGGCATGAAGGCTGTGAGAAGTTTATATATATTAAAAAGTGGAGTGGACAAGCTGATGGTAGGGAATTACAGCGCAACTTGTGAGACTTCCTGCTATCTCTGTCTCAGGAAGTCCATAAATCAATCTCCTGGCCCTTGGAGAATAATCCAGGACTAAAAAACTAACCTTCCTTTTCTCCTTCCCTTGCTACCTATGCCTGGTCATTGCCAAAACTGAGCAGCAGGATGAAGAATCTTCTGGTCAAATTCAGCTTGACTGCCCTGTTCCAACATCTTACACTATGTCCTTCACAAATTAACTTCTTGGTATGGACAGGAGTATTAAAGGCCGAAAGTAGACTTCAGGGTAAATGCTCTGCATAGGAACAGCTAAAACTCTTGAACATCTGAAGATGGAGAATAACTGCAATAAACTCCTAATGCTAAAAGCTAAACCCTGAAATACTAAGGTGAATGCATTCAGTCACGCTTTCCTGACAGCAACCCCAGAGACAGACTGGTGTTCTCTTAGTGAGCTCTTTACTATTAATGGAAAAATATCTGACACCAGGTGCGTTTCAAACATCTCTTTGCTGAGTCAACATACACATGCTGGTTGATCTCTTCTGGAAGAACTGGGAGAGAGGACGGGATCATTTATCCCATCAGTCTCAATCCTGGCAAACACACAGATGGGAAGTATTTACTCTCTGGAAATTACTTCTCTTGAGCTTAAACCTGAGATGCCTAGAGAATAAGGGGACAGTTTGTGACTCTCAATTTTCCTGTATGTCTAGAAGCCAGGCATGGTCTGGATCTAAGTTTAACACTGTCTTTTCTCAGATAAAGCCCAAACTTCTGAAGCCAGAATTTGTCAGAGTAAGAATAACAGTAAATAAAACATTTCACATATTTAGATTTAAAACTAGATTGAGGGTGAAATTTTGAAAAGTGAGTTTGCATATTTTTTTTCCTGAAAGGATAATGATAACATATTTTATTTCTCCTGAGGCACTTAATTGATAAAATAATCTCTGTTGTTTACTTTCTCTTTAGCAAATAGGTCACCGGTTTGAGACAGCCGGCAAGGCTGGATCACATCTTGAGCTCTCTAAGCGCTTTGCTACAACTTTGGCTAGTTAAGAGTCTATTGTGATTAATCTGAATTTAGGCACCTGTTTTCACAAATAACTACTGAAGTCCATCTCCAGCTGTGGTACCAGTTTCAGCTGCTTACAACTAAAAAGACATTTCTCCTAATTCTTAGAGAAATGGCAGCAATGATGATTTCTTGTCTTGTCAACCATGATGTTGTAGACTACATATTAGCACAATTTTTTCCATCTTAAAATTTTGGAATCTACGACTATTGTAAATTTCAAGATTTATTTTTGAGGCAAATGGATCCTGTAGTCAAGAGGAGAAAATACTCACTAATCCTCACCAAAAAAATTATGGAAAAACAGGAATTCTTTTGGGTTAAATTTGGAAAAAAAGTACTTTCAAGAAATTACAATGTAGTTCTTTCTATAATCACCTATGCTTCAGAGAGATAAAATCTGATGCTAAAGAGACATTTACAAAACAGTGCATCTTAATTTAAAGTAGATGTCTAAGGTAGTTAAGATGATCCCTTCCAGGAGTGCTTGTATTTTTGTTCTGATTATGGGTGGAGCAGAGGTATTTTAAATTAGACTTATAACTTTTGGGTGGCTGAAATCAGGGGAATTCCAGTTAAATTTGCCTGTTGCATAGTTTCTTTTTTGGACTCTCTTCAGCTGCAATAGTAATAATAATAGTAATAGTGTCTCAAGGATTTCCTGAGCTCAGTGCTAAAGAAAAAGACACTGGATGCTTCCATGGACTTTTAGGAAAAAGTAAATGAGTGGCAGATGCTGAGGGCAGGGATAAGCAAGAATGGGCTTCTTGACGGTAAAAACAGACAGCAGCATAACGTGCTGGAGAAACTATGACAGTGTTTCCATGGTTAGCTGTGGGCAGACAGTTCATCAAGGATGTTTAATTACCAACAAATTTATTTTATCTCTCAGAGTAGCAGGGACTGAGGAAGCTCTTTCAGCTGTAGAGTGTGTTTGGTTTTGTATTTCTGTAAAGTGTTAGGCTTTCCTTGCCACAGTCCCTAGAAGGGAATGTTCGCCTGTGCCCATTAATGTGTAAATCCACAACTGTTTTACTCTTAATTCACAATAAATTTTCAGTGAATACTGTGGGCATCCAGCAGCCATAAGCCAGTTAACACCTGGTGTGAGTGGTACATGACATGTCCCATATCATCTGACTGGGACAAAATTCTACCAATTTCAACCAAGGTGAACAGGCCACCTATACTTAACCTGGAAAAGGAACATATAGATATTATATGGGTTCTATAAATAACCCCCTTCATGTAAAATGTGTAACCTCACCATCATTTAATGTGAAATCCTTGTTAAAATAACAAAATGGTTGTTTCTACCTTCCAGTTTACTGGAGCTTTAAAGAACAGTTTGAAAAATATTGACATCAAGAAACAAGCTGAGAGCAAGTGATGCATGTATCTCTGTGTGTTTACCATATACATATATATATATATATATATAATGATACACTTTTGCTTTATGGCATTCTGCATTAAGAAAAAGTGTTAGCAGCATCGTTATACAATATAAGCCCTTTCTGGGACTCTCAGTATATATAAAAAAATTAAATCCTATAAAACCTTTGTTTTGGCCCAGTTCATTAATTTCTGGAATGATGTACTTCAAGAAACAATTTAAGCTTCTTTTTAATTACACAAGGTAAAAATGAAGTGATTCTAGCTCTGGGCTAACCATGAATGAGGTTAATGTATGGCAAACAATAATGTGAAGAAGGAACCAACAGTAGTACCATGTGGACTTTCTCCATGTAGCTCACTCATTGGAAGCCATAAAATCTGGTTGGTATAACAGAAGTGTTTGTAATTAGAGTTAATGGAGTTAGTTGAGACCACAGGCACGGAAAGTAGCTTTGATACCAGGTGGCCTCATAGCAAGAAGGCTCACAGCAAGGGAGCACTCTGAATTGGAAAATATCAGAGGCATTTGCTGCAAAACCAAGAACTCACTGCTGGAAAATGCCTAAGAATATAATTTACAAGCAGAACTAATTTAGTTTCCCACCTCCGTCACTTCAGCTTTCTCCCCAGTCACAACATTCAAAATAAGGATGAGTTTTTTTCTGTGATCTACTTTTCACTAAAAATGCTAATTGATTCTTACAGTTCATATTGTCTTGGCCACATTGTCTTCATCAGGAAAGAAAATGTAGGATGAAGAAAAATCTACACAATCACTCCAGAAAATGAAGCAACACATTCATTTTTATTAGTCATATAAAAGTATTGCTTCATAATAGCTGAGTTATTAATTGTCAGAGCTTTTGGGGTTTCCTATTATCACAGATACTGAGCGGCCACTTTTGGAAAACCCATTATATAAATACTGTACTTAGTGAATGCCATAGTGAGACTCCAGCTGACTAAAAAATAACATTTAGAGACTCTCTATAGTGTGATCATTCATTTGGGACAGAGATTTGGAACATTACTTAAGAGATTTAAAATTACTCATTACTTAAAGCCGTTTGTGACTTACACCAAGAAACTAAGCAATCACTTCAGATGAAGCAGATGAAGCAGATGGATTATTTGCAGAATATATTTTTTCATCAAAAATATTCTTCAAACTGTACTTGCACTTACCTTGGTTTTCATCCTTCCATACTCAATAAATAAATGAAATTAAAAGTCTATCCCAAATGTCTTGAGTAAAAAGAAAAATAATCAAAAGAAAGTGCAAATTAATGAAAAAGTGGAGAGGGACTTTGTCTCTAGCTGAAGACTAGGATGGAATGGGAACTTCTGAGGGGGAGTGCCATGCTGTTATTCCAAATAACAGAATCTACAAAGACAATCTGTTTATCAGTTCCAGCAGTTTGCTGACATCATTACTTGAATATTAAAGAAAGAAAATTATGTTGAGATACTGCAGGGTGCCTCAGATTCATAGGAGTTTTTTAAAATGGGAAGGTGACTTTAAATCTGATATGGGGATATATGGGAGAAGAGCAGTAAGTAACTAGTCACACATCTCCGCATTTATGAAAAGGGAATTAGTGGGGCTGGGCCTTGAGGAACTCTTGGGAGCTTTTAAGGAAAGGATCCACAACAATCTTGCAGAGGAGACAAAAAGCACATACAAGGGTCTTAGCAGAGCTGGGGTGATGTACTGTGACTGAAGAAAGGCATAACAATCGTAAAAAAACTCTCAGGATCTAGAGGTTTCGGATGAACCCATGTGTATAGACATTTACCAGTGAAAACCACCTTAGGTGGTATGCTAACCAGGAACAATCATATAAATAGCAAAGGCACCTCTGGTAGCAGTTCAGCAGCACAAATGATAGCAGAATGAGGAGTCACCGGGCTCCATCAGCAGCTGTAGAGTACATGGTCTGTGAAGACACAGCAGAAAACGATTGTGCTGTGCCAAGAAAGGGTTTAATATACTTAGTAGAAACAGAAGTCAATTATTTATTTAATCTACAACACTGGTAAAAATTCCTAGTAAACAGCCAAACCTTAGAATGTAGTAATAATGATAATTTTCTCAGAACACTTTAAACCAAATTTGAGCTTTGGACATGTTCAGCATTTGAAGGGTGGATTATTCATAGACAAATAAAACGTTGGCTTTGGGAGGTAGAATGAAGGCAAAGGGAGTCTCAGTGCAATTAAATATAGAATCTTGAAGAAGCTTGTAAAATTTTTTACACAGCCTGTTGTCACTGTTCTCATGTTGATGACCTCAATATCCTGCATTAGCAATAGTCATTTAAGTATAAATATTTCAGCTTTACGTTGAGTGTCAGAAAGACAGAAGGAAAAAGACAACAAATAGGCTGACCTCAGATCTCTGCTAAATTCTCTAAGTTGTCCTCTGACATTTCATTACTTCTGTCACACACATACAAAGAGATTTATGTGTCCATCCAGTCCTGTAACTGGATTTATTAAAGATGGTATTTCCGGCTTAATGAAAGTGACTGCCAGCTCCATCCATTCCCACACTAGAGCAGCATTTGGCAAAAGGATAAAAAAAAAAAAGATAAAAAGGAATTTATCAGTAAACTTTTTGTTTTGTTTTCTGTGCACCTTTCACTCCCCCATCCCTTATTTTTTCACCAAATAGCAACATTGTGTATGGAAAACAGTCACTTCCTTTCTCGCTGATTAACATCACCAGCGAAGGAAGGGGAGGAGGGGGATGGAAGGGAATAAAGAAAGAACCACCCAGCTCACTGGGAAAAACCTGAGAGTAATCAATTAATCTGTTTCCAATTTGTGAGCTGTGCTGTCTTGAACTTCATTATCTTAATTATACAAATAAAATTTTAAAAATTGGATCAATTGAATGTGCTGGTAAAAAAGGGTGAGTCAAAAAAAACAGTAGAAGTTTATCAATGACAAAAAAATCCTCAGAGCCATTAGACAAATTCTTGAGACATCTGATACTTTCTAAACATTTTTTGTGCCTGGTGTTCTGATTCCAGCATGTTCTATGTACTATGGCTTTGATTACAGATGAACCATCTTTTCCTTGGGCTATGTCAAGTGCATTCCCAGCATTTAAAAAGGAAGGGTTTTCACATGCCAAACTCATCTGTGATTTATTGCCTCAGGCTCATCTGGATTTAGTTTTGGAGTCTGGCAACAATTCCTTAATTGCTTTGGTCAGTTCATTCCATTTCTCCATTCTGAAGTTCCTCATCTGCAAAACCAGAGGAATGATAACAACATAAGCACACCAAAAGTCCTGTGAGTAACTTACTGGAGCCCCTATAAAAATAGTATGGACTTTAACCATGGTCTTAGAGAGTAATGGTGTTACCCTGCAGGATCTTGCCAAGCTGCCATCCCTTCCACTCCAAGTTCTGGAATGTCATCAGGGAGATAATGAGTATGTGCTCTGACACAGTGAGGTGGGAACAATTTGCAGGTTCTTGCTTTTTTTGACTTTTGTCTAGAGTACAGAAAAGGGAATTCTACCACGTCACCACCTGTCTACCATGTCAATCTCCCCTCGAATAATGCACCTGCCTGCACATAATTACTTTCTATTTGCTGACAAAGCATGTTTGCAGTGCCTGGGATTGAATGGAGATGACAGTAATAATGGCAAGCATAACTATTATTTTCCTAATATTTTAGGAAAATTTCATAGGTGACTATAAGCTGTTCTGTAATTTAAAATAAATTCTATTTACTTCTTCTCATTTTATGTTCACTGCAAGTAAGTGGAGAAAAAGAAAAGAACAAGCACAAATAGGGGTTGACCTTCTTCTCTGGCTTACCAATAACCTAAATTATTTCTCCAGAAGAAGACTGACTGATACTTATTTGTTTTCCAAGGAAGATTTTCAGGCAGTGAATAAGGCAGGAGATGACTCTCCTTGCAGGTGAGAATTTATTATTATGTGCTTGGCCAGACCAGGAACAGGCTTACACTTTTACTAGATGTCTTTCTGGATTTCCTGACTTTGGTCTTTCCCAGCCTCAACCATTCTGTGAGGATATGAAAAATGTAGCAGAAATGAGAGTAGATTTCTTGAATCAGCTGAGAAAAGGCATTAGCACTTGTCCCCAGTGTCATCCCCATTTTTTATTATTTCTTCTTAAGATTATTTTCAATATTTTTATTAGTCAGTACAGAAACACATGGAAGATTTTCCCACTGGCTTGGAAAAGAGAAGAATGTGATGGAAACATTATCAGGAAAAAAATCAACCACACAGGCCCCAGAACTGTAAAGCAGTGACACTAGTTTACAGATAGCATAGCCTAAATACAGATGGCTGTTCTGTATCTCTGATAGAAACAGAACTCCCTAATTTCTTTTACCCACGAAACAGTGTTTATCCTTGAGTAACATTTCCTGTGATCACACTTTCATGTATAAATATTATTTTGTATGCTGATAGTGGGCAGAAGGAAAAATTTCTTTTATTCTGAAAGATAAGAAAACAAGCAAGTATAACTGGAGGAACTTTTGTCCTGGATTCAGAAGAATGTAGGCAGATGCTTTCTCTCAGTTATTCTTTATCAAGAATATTACATACAGATGTATTTTGGAAAGTTTATTTTTCTTTCAATTAAAAAAAGAAAAAGCTTCATGGGATGGGGAACACCTCTTTCAAAGTGGACATGCCAATATTTTAATAGTCATGAGGGAATTTTAAAATATAAATTCTTTGCTAGGTAAGGAAAAAAAACCCAACTTATATATTCTTTGTCAGAAAATGTGCAGAAAAATTCAGAAGGTATTTTCATAACTTTAACCATAGTGAGAATTTCTCTTGACAGCATGTGCCTGATTTCCAGGCTGCTTGCTTCTACCCATCTTGGGTTCTTCCTGCTGGTGCAAGATGCAGTTGTTCTCTCTGATGTATTCCTCTAAGGTTAAGATTATTCCATAATCAGTTTCCCCAGCCATGTCCTCCCTGTCCATTACAGAATGTTGCCTGGATGGCAGCTGTTGTTCCCGAACATTTGTCCGTGACTTTGGTAGGTCCAGGTCAGCAGAAGATTCCATACAAGTGGGAAATGCCATATGCATTCACTGCAGTCCTGCTGCCAGTGTGGGAGCAAGGGACAGGGCTCCTCAAGAGGAGCAGGGAAAGCATCAGGCATGCCCTGGTTGACTGCACAGCACCCACATGAGATGCCAGTGCTTCTGCAAAGCATCACATGTGTTGTTCCCATCTTACCTCAGTCAGATTGGCCCAGTCCTGCCTGGGCATGTCAGATTTGCTTTACACATGCAATGCGTGTGTGCACATTCATTTCTGGCATGTCTTAGGTGCCTGAGGTGCCAAGGCAATGCATCTCAATTAAAAGTGACTGAACAGCGGGCACATTAACAGGTATGTCAAAACAGTCAAGGAAATGCCTGGCAGAGGCAGATGTAGGTTGCCTTCAACTTCCCATCTGCAACATACCACTCCTTCACTGCAGAGTCGTCACTCACCTGAGTCCTGTGGTTCTTGTGCCCTCTGTTGTGGTAGCACAGATCTGCCGTGTGCACACTTTGTTTCATGTGCTGTTGCACAGTTCTAATACACAGATATTTGGTGACTGGTTCTATTAGTGCTTAAAGAGTGGAGATTTATATCAGCTTGTATTTAGAAACACTCACCAGAGCCACAGAAAATAATTGACCCCTTTTGGACTTTCTGCATGAATGAAAGGAACTGCATTTGCAATTATAACAAGGAAATGACAATTTTCTAGTATGACATGAAAAAAAATTCTTTTCCTTTGAAAACCATTCTAAAATGCACACTTCCCACTCACGGTGTTCTCTTGGTCTCCTTCATGTGTGAAAATATCTGAGTATAATAAATTAGTGTTCTTCTTTAGGGAGTAGTTGTACCATCTCAAGGAAATAATTTATTTTAAACATGCTCCAAAGATGGAATATGCATTCTTTAGGACTTTAAAGAACAAATATATGCTAAAATTTTGTTTCAATTTGACTGAACTATGATCTTTTTACTGAAAAGTAATCTAGTATTTTAATATGAGAAGCTAGTGCTCAGTATTCCTTCTCAGTACTCCTTTCTTACTTCAAGGAGGTAAAACTGAATGTATTATGACTAGTTCACCTCCCCCCTCATCCCCCAACACACTCACAATACAATTCATTCAGTGAAAAGCCTTGAACTTACTTTTTTTTTTTTTTTTTTTTTTTTTTTTAACACAAGGAAAGCAGAAAAAGCAAAGCATTGAATTCTCATCTCTCATCGCACACTAGGAGGTAAATCCTGTCTCAGTGCTGGCCAGCCTGCCCTGAACTTTGGTAGATAATTCTGGTAGTGGCACTCTGCACAGCCTCGTTTCCCTGCACAGAAAAAAAAAGCTGCTGCTTTTTATGCAGCTTGGCAAACCTTATTGAGAGGGCACCAGGGGAGAGCAAACCACAGTTTTTATTAGCTCCCACCTTGCAGCAGCCCGGGCCCATTCAGAGCTCTGCTAAGTCAACTAGAGGTCTTTTGACACCAAAGAGCTTTGAATCCAAGTGCCTGGAGAGAAATTATACATTGAATAAGAAAGAAATGGGGAGGGAGGATGAAAATAATTACTCCATAAAAATGTGCTGCTTGTTCTATGACATTTTCAAGTGACTTTCTTCAGAGGGAGAAGTGAGCAGCTTGATTTGAGGTCATTGTTTTGGTCAGCCTAGGCTCTTGAACTGAGAAACTGCAGGAACTAACTTTCAGGGAACTGTGAACGTTATAATTTTATTAACTGGTTTTACATGTGTTTCTTTTACATGTCTGTAAGCAAATGCAATTGAAGGTTGTGGTTTCTGTGGCATTCCTGAAAACAAATATTACTAACACTGATGACAAAACCTTAACAGAATATAGTGGGGAGGAGTAACAGTTATACAAACAATAATTCTTTTAGACTGATTTACACATTTCTGAAAATGTGTAAAAAATTATTATTACAAGTATACTTCGAAATAAATTTTAGTCTTTATTGGATGGATATTGCAGCCTTTAAAATATATACTATAAATATTTTGATGTTGTGAAGAAAGTTAATAGACAGGAAATCACAGAGTTCTGTAGATCTTAAAATGCTGCTATAAAAAGTACTTTAAAATCTACATAGGAACACGTTTCCCACTAACTTCCATCTATGTGTCACATGCAGAAGATGTCTCAAAATACAACAAAGCCAAGAAAAAGCCACAAATTACCAGAGAATTCTGTGCCTAGAAAATATATGTCATGGTCATTAAAGATATCTCATTTTTATCATATATGGACATCTTATGAAAACATATTTGAATTGCTTTATCACTTATCCTCTCTCTGGACTTTTCTCTGATTTTATGAGTCTGTCTGTGCTTTTTCACAGTCAGAAAACAATTAAGGAAAAAGAAACATCTTTCTTTTCTCATCTGTTCTCTAGTGAGAATTGTGGGCTAGTGAGTAGATACATGTTTCAGAAACAAAGGAGAAGATTGCCTAACAACAGCATGCTTTCTTTAGAAAAATCTGTGCTTCCTGATTTGTCTGCATCAGACATCAGAAATGTTGCAAAATAAGCCTTTTTTTTCTGATTCCACCATATTTCTGCTTTCTAACTACTGCATCCAGGTCATTTCCCCAAACAGGGTGTGGACAATGCACAATACACAATAAAGATTCACGTTAACACACAAATACCTTTAATATTTGCAAAAAGCAAGTCCTGCACAGAGAATTAAAAGCAACTCTGAATAAATATTCAAGCAAGACTTGAGATATTAATAGAAGGCTAGAAGTGTCACTGACTTGAAACTCGGTAGGCATGTGAATAAATTGTAACACGCAGAGACAGAAGAAATTACAGAAGAATTCCTTATGAACAGGGACTGTCTTGTTTGTACAGCAGTCGGAATAGTTGAATATCGCTTTTACTGGGAGTTTTAAGTGCTGCAGCAACATCGGGGAGAATAATAAAAAGAATAACAAGAAGTATAGTGTGGGCATACTAAATCCAACAGTACCATGCAGTGATATTCAGCAGTGTTCATTCTTTCAAATGGCAGTGCTTAATAAATAAGGAAGCAAAACTTTCTACTGAAAACAGAAGAAACAAACTCTTTAAAAAGCTGAGAATAAGAAGGTTATTATATCTTGGGATATTTTAGCTACTAAATAGTGAAAACATCTCTGATATACAGACAGTGGTTATTAAGTGAAAGAGGGAGTATTTTAATAGGAGGCTGCCATTTGCTATCCAATAAGGCAACTGCTGTCAGTGGGAATTGCCAGGCATTGCAGTCTCCCTCTCCAGCCCCCTGCCTTGGTGGAGGGTAGGCACACAGCCAGTGTATCCCAAATCTTGGTCTGGCTGTCTTAAGCTGACAACACAAACATAGCATGGCTAGAGAGCTTCACTAACTACATTTGCAAAAAGAAACCACTTTGCAGTTCTTCATGTGGGGTCCCTCGGCACAAACAGTGTGACAGCCCTGTGCCCATGTGTGCATCTTTTCAGAGTGTATGGATTCCTGTGTTTAGCCCCAGTGAAGAGTTCACTATTGAGCCTATTTCATTAAGATTAACAAAACAAGTCAGAGGCCCTGTTTTACATTACTGTGAGCAGTTCCTTACTCTGCTTTTCAGAGTGGAATTTTACTTGTACTCTTCTAAGAAGTACCCACCCTGCCTCCCCCCATTCTGCTTCTTCTCCATTCCTTCTTCTTTGCCTCCATGGCATTAAGAGATGAACCATTTTCTAGGGTTAAATCTAACTGAGCTAAGAAAAAAAAAAGAAGAAAAGAGGTGAGATCATTTTCTGCTGGCTGTGCTTCGTGGATCAGCTCACCGTGTGGCCAGCTGGGAGCAGAGCTGGTGCGAGGGAAGGGCGGGCACACAGCCAAGGGCCTTGGTTTGGAGAGATTGCCAGTTTGGTGGCACAACCTGTCAACTCATCTGTAACATGAAACCTCACCTTGGCTTGAATGAAGCTACTCAGTAAATTGTGCAGCAGTACAGTGCGAGGAGGCAGAACTCAACTTTCAGAAACAAAGAGATTCGCCTTTGAGGAAATTTCAAATACCTACTATTTAGCACTGAAGAAGAAATACAAACTCCTGTAGTTCTGAATTTTTCCAGGACTAAGGTTCACTGAGCTGTTTTGGTTTCAAGAGTTTTTTTTGTACAAGAAAAGAGCATCACCCAGTATTGCTAAGGCAGATTTAATGTTGTTGTTCTTCCATCAAGTGATATCACTGTCTGAGAAAAAGCAGATATCTACAGTTCATAAATGCTATAAATCAAATTTTAAAAGCCATGCAAATATTGTAGCACTTTATAGAAATTTCAAAGCAGTACTAGAGAACAATACTTGATATTCTACATTTGCACATGAACAAGAGTAAAGAGTTATCACTACTTGGATATCATTCTCAAGACATGCTTGTAATACAAGCATGTATAAAGCATGACAAATACAAACCCTGTATTTGTCCATATTCCTTAGCTTGGCTTTTACACCTTTTTTTCCTTTTGGGAACTCTTACTAGTTAGGACGTACAAGGGATTTAGTTTTTCAGAAGGAAACTTGCTTTGCATGGGTGAAAATGCAGGTAACTTCTAATGCATATCAATGCAGAGAAACTGACACTTGTACTGCACTACTCCCAAGGTTACTACTGATGCCGTGAAATGTGATGGAGCAATAAGGCAAACTGTACCTCTAAATGAAGATTGAAAGGAGACAAAACATCTCTTTCTGTTGGAGCAGGAGTATAACTGAGAAGTGTAGGATGTAGATATATTACATTTGAAGATTCATTTCTGCTACTTTAGTCCATGTGAAACTTTTAGGACAGGAAACCATCATCTTGCCCCAAATTTTTTGATCTAGTTATGAACTTTAGAACAAAATCAGAACTAAAGCTCTATGTGCTTCCAAGCTGAACAATTCAAAGTCTTGGTTTGCAGTCCAGTTTTTTAGTGTGATTACTTAGATTCAAGCCATCTATTAAAGAACATTTCAAACAGATCAGCATGAGCCAAACCCCTAATCCTGTGCTTAGGTTCAAGTTTTTTGAGTTTATACTTGGTATTATATTGGTATTATTATTTTTGAGTTAGTACTTTCGCCTCTTTCTCCTCTTATTTATCACAAAAGACATAATAATTTGATTTCTGCAAATGAAGGTTCATGCATAGCTAGTTCCCTTGTGCCTGCAACACACAGTATTTGAAAGCAGTTTCCTACCTGTATCTTTAACTGAGCTGGAGGTGATCATAGCTTACAGCTTTAGAGAAAATGGAGTGCACTTAACATAGTATGTTAACAATAGACTTAATTTTGGGGTTTTTTTAAAGAAATCATTGCATAGTCCCAAGAAGAACATTTCTTGAACTCTGGATGAATGACACTAGGCAAAAAATAAAACCCTTCCAAAAGCTGTTATATTTTGGTATAATGAAAAATAATATGCTTATGCAGTTACTGACTATAATTCTATTGTGCAGGATCATGGTGTAATGAAAAAAACCTCAGATCCACCTGAATTTAAACACCACGAAACAGTGCATCACAACTAATTTATCCTGTGCTTCACTCACAACCAGTTAGCATCTGCTTTGTGCCTCATCACAGCACATGCCTCATTTGTATTTCCATCCACTTCACTGAGAAAGGCACGCCTCACACTTTGAGAAACAACACTATGAAATAAGTGCACTCTTTTAATACATTTAGCTTAACTGTTTCCATTCTTCTCAGCCATATCAGAGTTCTCTGGTTTAAATTAATTTCCCCAGTTACATACAGTAACTTGTAATCAAGTGTCTTAACTTTTCTTGGACTGAGAGTAAAATAAGAAAACAACCTATATCCCCATTCCAAATGTGTGGGCGGTGCAGGAAAAAATATCTTTATTTTCACTGGGACATGCTTTGCTTGTCCCAGACCCCTTTCTAATCAGCTTGTAAATGACAGTCTACACATGCAGCTGCAGTGTGTTCGCTAAGCAAAGGCATGTTAGAAACTCGCCTGGTGAGAGATATAATGACCTGAATGAGTGGTCTAAAAGTGGTCTGCGTAAAAGGTTTCTACTTCCTTGCTTTGCAATAATCTTCCTCTGTGAGGAAGAACCTTTTTGCATTGGTAACCCTGCAAAACTGCAGAGACTAAATCCAAAAAAAGGGCTAGAGTGTTGAGGGACAGGATTAAAAGAAAATTTTAGCCAAAGAAAGCTGACGTTGCCCTGTAGCCTACATAAGCATGTTCCTCCTTGTGGGAGGAACACTGAAGTCAATGTCTTGGTGTGGAATGCTGTGGGGGAACCTGTCTCCAGCTGTTGGTCACAGAGGGAGACTCAGAAAACTCCCTTCACTATCTTTTGGAAGTTGCCTTGAATTAGTATTTCAATAAGCCAAGTTTAGTTACTTTTTAGGCTCATCTGAGTGGACTACTGAGCCATGCAGTAGTCTTCTGGTTTCCTGTACTGTGTTTGGGAGTATGCTGTGTGAACTGGAAAAAATGGCACGGGGCCAGCCCCTCTAAAAAAATGCTTGCTATCTGTAGTAACTTCCTTTTATAAAGGAGTGGAAGTTCTGACAAGAGTATTCTATAAACCAGTCTTTTCTCAAAATACTTTATGTAGCTCATATTAAACAGCCCTTAGGACACCTCACCTTGGCTTTAATGGAGATGGGAGATGAGATTTTTCTTTCTTCCAAGCAAGTTCTTCTAATTATTCAACTAGCGTGTCCTGCTTCAACTTGTGCTCTTTACTCCTGCCCTAATTACTTCAGAATTATTTTCTGTGCAGTGTAAGAACTTGCAAATACCTTTATATTCTGGTATCAAGCCAGAATATACTTTAGTAGCTTTCATAGTCACCTGGAATATAGAAGATGTAAATTCTCAAATGCAGAACAGAGAATTTAACATGGATTTTTCAATTCCATGGGAAAGTGACCTGAACACTAGATTACTATATAAACATATGAAGAAGCAGTATTGTGAACTGTTTCTTTCTCTGTCCTGGTTTAAAAAGAAAGTGCCATCACAGTAACATTTGCTCAAGATCCTGTTCCTACAGATTCACATTTAATGTGTATTGACAGTGTGTTCTGACTGTGAAAATGATTTCGATGACTGCATGAAGAATGACTGCTTTGCCAGTTAATGCAGTCAAGAATTTATCAAAGAAATGTGCAGCTCTGGGATGACTGGATTAAAACCATAATGAATTTTTGGAAAGCATCCTTGTATAATGCATTTTGGAAGGCCAAAGGAAAATTATGATTGTCTAGAGACTTCCAATTCTCACTAATTTACTTAAATCACACAAGCATTCCTCCTTAACACCCATAATGAATTGTTACAAATTAGAGGTCATTTCACCTTTGAGATTGGCTGTGATTAAAAAAACCAAAACACAACACTTAACCAATTTATGCGTCTAGGGATCGTAGCTAAATATTCATGGATATTTGTGCAATTTGGCTTATGTATTATTCAAAATGCATTGCTTAGGGATGTAACTAGAAGAAAAAGAAAACTAGACATAAGGGTGGGTTATAGACAAAAATTCTAGATTATTAATTGTTATTAAGTGGTTAAACAATAATATTAGTTTTACACTAGGAGTGAAAAAAAAATCTACACAATAGCCAGTCTTGGTCTCACTGTAATACAGTGTTTCTGAGAGCTAAGGCTTCCCTTGACATGTCCCTTTTTATACACAAAAATAAACAACCTGGGAAGAAAAGTAGGATTGTGTGACTTCTAGATGAACAGAGCATAACATAAATGCTGGAACTCATTTCCTGGACATGAACACATACACAGCATATGCAAATGTTTCAGAAACATAGAAGCTGTATTTGCAATTAGGATTCAACAGTACACTGAGGCACAACCTTGTCACCTTTGTCCCTTGCTTTCAGAAGTGGCAGTAACATTGACTAAAGTGCTGCTTCTTCCTTCATCTTGCCGAGTAAGAACTCTGAGAAGCATAAATGGGACCTCATTCTCCATTTTTGTATTGGTTTAACACAGCCTGGTTTTCGGTGGGAGCGGGAGAAAAGCCACTCAAAACTTCTATGTCTGGAACAGAGCCAATCGCTGAAGGTTCTGATGATAGGCAGGCTACTAGCCCAATTAGACAAGCTGATGATGCCTCTGTGATGACATATTTAAGAAAGGAAAAAGGATGGGAAGCTCTTTTTCTTCTCCCAAGAGGTGGTGAGGCGGTAGCCGGGACCCATCCTGGCGGGGGCTGCCGGGGGCTGCCGGGGACCAGAGCCACCCGTGCAGTGCTGGCAAGGACCACATGGCCAGCGGCAAGAGACATGGCAAGCAATTCCCTGATGCAGAGCCCGGATGAGATCAGCCTCTCAACTGCAACTTACAGACACCAGCTTTCTTCCAAGTCAGAGGAAAAGGAACAGTGAGGACACGTGAGGAAAACCAACATGGCAGCACTGAGGTCAGTGAAGAAAAAGGGGAGGGGTGAGGAGCTGAGATTCTCCGGCAAGCCCTGGTGGGGACTATAATGCAACAAACTGCTTCCCTATAATTCATGAGGTGCACGAAGGGGTGCAGAGGTCCATGTGCAGCCTGTGAAGAAGAGTACTCACGCTGGAACCCATAGATGCTAAAAAGCTGTAATCTAGTGAGGAACTCGAAGACCGAGAGATGACCCTTGCTTCCAGAGATAGAGGAAGAGAGCCTTCGCTTCCAAACTAGAACAGCTCATCCTTAAAAGACTAAACCCCATGAAATAAAACGACCCACGCTAGGCAGTTGTGGGAAGACTGCTTGGCCCATAGGAGGGACTCACATTGCAGCACGTTCAGGCGGGACTGCTGCCTGTGAAAGTTAAAACCACACTAGAAAAGTTTGCAGAGAACTATCTCCCGTGGGAAGGATCCCACAGCACAGCAGAAGAAACTTTTCCTTAAGCAAACTGAAGAAAGTTTTTTAAAAAGTGAAATACTGCCCAAAATCCATGTTTTGTTTCCTTGCGCGGTCAGTGGAAAGAGGGAGGGATTGGGAAAGAAAGGTGTTCTGAAGGTTTGCTTTGGTTCTCATTACCTACTTTACTTTTGATTCTGTTAATAATAAATCTTCTTTATACTGTTTAAATTTTGAACCTGTTTTGCCTTAAAGTATTTTTCTTCTTTCAATAATCCTTATCTCAACTCATGAAAATGTAGTTTTCAATTCCCCCTCCTCTGCTCAGCTATAGCAGAGGAAAATAAGTAGACGGGTTTTTTGTGGGTGCCTAGCACTTAGCCAGCATCAAACCATGACATTTTTGAGTCAGATCCACACTGTCTTTGGATACTTTTTTTTTCAATTTAAAGACAAAAGTTTGAAACCCCCGAAATAGATAGGAACAGCCTGAAGAAATGGGATCAGAGAATCACAGGCATCTCCACACACACACACACATACATACAATGTTTGTTTGCATGCTGATTTTTTTTTAAGGGGGAATCCCAGTGATAGACAAAATGTATCTTATGGGACGTTTTGTCTAGATGTGGTAGGCTGTAGGACTTCCAAATTTTAGAAGAAGAATGGAACATACAGTTAGAACCATCTTGTTAGAGATGTGGAGAAATCACAGATACACACATCTGCCCGGCCTTTTTGAAACCCAGCTGTATGTCCATTGGAAAAAGGACCATAACTGGCTTCAGGGAAGACACATCGCCTCATAACTGTGAACAAGCTGCAACACGGTTGGTAAGAATAAAATTAGAGAAAATTTCTGCCTGCAGGTGGGTAGAGAAAGGAGGCAAGGTAAATTCAATATATAAGAACTCAAATGCATTCTGAAAACAGGAAAAACAAATCACAAAAGGAAGAAATTAGATTGCAAGGGAAGCCTAAATTGCTAAGGTGACTCTTCAGAACTCATCCACAAATTACTCCTGAGCAAGCAGGGGCAGCCTCAGACATTTTACATCAGATAGGGGACAGGACATGATAGTGACCCTATGGATACTGCTAAAAAGGAGAAATCCTCAACTCAGAGAAGCAGACATGCTTATGGTAAGAAGGCACATATGGACAGTCTCTTGAAAGAAACTGAAGCATTTCTTAGCAGACAGGATCCCTGATGCATCCAGTCTGGCATCTCGCCTCTGGCAATAAATCATACTCAGCATTTCAGAAACAGCTTCCAAAATCCTATAGTGTATCTGCCCATTTATGTAATGTGAAACATAAGTAAGCAAGAGGAAAATTCTTTTGTGATCTTTTTTGTCAATCATTCATTGTGGATCATTAGATTTTTATTGCTCTTATCGTAGCATCTATAATCACTAATGTTGTTACTGGCAATAAAATTAGTCCACAGTTGAAAAAATCAAGTTATTGCAGTTCAGGCTGACCAAGTGGTGCCTGCAGTCCAATATTTATTTTTATTTATTCTATTTGTATCTGATATAAAAGCAACATGCTTGTGTAATTTAAAAAAATGACAGCTAGGGAAAAATCACTTAAAGAAGAATTGCTTTCATCTCAGGTTATAATATAGTTAATGTGAACCCAAATGTTGTATGCAGCAGATCCACAGGCAAAAAGAAGCATCACTTCTTTTCATCTGTATAATGATGCAGGTAAAAAAAAAGTGCTGGATCAACTTTTTGCAACACTCATAATCATCATACACTAATCCTTTTGAGTAAAGATTTTTAGCTGATCCATTGTTACACATAACACAAACCAGAAAAAACTATGGGGACAATAACAAGTTCCAAGGCCAAAATAAAGCCTGAAATTGCTCTGGAAGAGGGTCTTTGTAATTCTCACACAAACAAAAGCTCCTGCTGTAAATAGATACATTATCTGTAAATAAAATATACAAAAATTGCCACTCTGTAATGACAAAGTTCCTCTTTTGTGTTGCTGTTCCTGACAGAAAATTGCTGATTTGTTTTCCTATATCTGATGCAAAATCCAGGCATGACTCTTTCTAATTTAGTTACATTTCCAGTGGGAAAAGAGGCTATTCACTAATTCTATTGCACCAGTATACTACATATATAATATCCATATCACAGACACAATAATCCACATAGAAAACCAAGTGAATACATCCAAAGTGTCTTCAGTGCCTTCAGAAATTCATGGAATTACTGAAAAGAAACTGTATTGTGGAAAACACTGTATAATACACAGCACTGTGTATTCATTTTGTGCAGTTAAGGTGGGTAACTAGCAATTCCCTAGTCAAACAGACAATTCAAGTTTTCAAGAAAAATATAACCTGATGAATTTCATGTCAGCCAACAATAAGAACTTTGGTTTTGGCCCTTTTTCTTGTCCCACTCCTACGTAGTGTAGGCTGGTTTTAAATGAAAATGACAGATACTTCAAAACCTGTACTTGTCAAATTGTATATTGAAAATAAGGGTGTCAGCGTTTTCTAACTAAAACTGCTTGTTACCCTGTCAAGTTTCAACGCACTTAATGACCTTGTTTTCTTTCTCTCCTACTGCTAAAATTACCTATTAATTTGTCTTTCAAATATTATTCCAAACCAAAATTTTATTTTCAATTATACTTTTTGTTTGGCCCCAGAATAGCCTAGCTATGCAAATAAAACACCATGCTTCAGGTCAGGTTTTCCCACATGCGAAACAGGAAATTTCTTGCAACAAAGTACATACTTGTACTTTAAGTTGCACATATTTTGTTTTAATTGTTACTGGCCACCTGGAAAAAACTTCTCAATTATAGAATATTGGAATTTGTGTGAGTGAAGTTGAGGAAAAGGATGCATCAGATCAAATGGGCACAAGTCTTTAATAGCATTGTATTGATTTAGTGGTAGATCAATCAAATCCTTTTACAGATGAATCTCATTTTGCATCTTTTGTAAAGAAATTATCTTCTTTCTTTAAACGTATTTATAACCCTTGTTTGGTACACGTCTGTCAGCAATATTTTATGTTGGTAAGGTGGCAGAAAGATGTGCAAGTGATAATATGAACAAGAAAAGCAAAAACTTTTAAAAATCCAAATTGCCTTTATCTATATATTTAAGGTGATTTGGAATATGGATCTGAACTGACTGCTCATGCATATTTTTTGATTTCAGAATAATTAAGAAACCCTGAACAAATAAGTATGTTTGATTAGTAGGGACTTATTAATATTTCAGCTTTGATAGCTGGTATGAAATAAAATCCCTTGTCCAGCATAACCAGTTTGTGAGAGTTGATTCTGCAGACTCCAGAATACCCACCCTGTCTATCAACCAGACATTTTGTAGTCTGTTTTCCATTCCAATTCTACAGCAACAGGTATGGCCTGTTTATGGCAGGACATGAGGGAATATGAAGTTTGACAACAAACTTCTAGAAGACTAAAAGGTAAAGGAGAGGACACAGAAACTGAAAATGATTGTGTTGATTTAATACTGAAGAGCAACATGCAATCAGAACATTTTGTTCAAATACAGCATTAGGGTGAGGCATTTAACATTCTTTGCAAAGGGTCTGGGGACTAGAAGCCTTTTTCAGAATAAAAGTATGACAATTAGCTATTCTCTCTGCTAGGCTTCTTTTGCTTTAAAAAAAAGTATATATATGCTGGAGATTTTAATTTGGGAAGATTTTCCATATGATTTATAGGAGATGAAGAGCTCAATAAAAGTTGTGGTGAATTGGATTCTTTGACCTGTCAGTGCCACTACCTGTGACCATGCAGCACTGCCTTGGTTCTCAGTGCAGTGAACTATGATATTTTGTTGCATACATAATTTCATAACCTGAAATGTGCAATTGAACTTCATACATCCAAAAAATTGCCCTGCACAGCATGGAACATGTGGTCTGATTTCTCATACTGTAGGATTGCCTAGTAAGGTAAGTGAAAAGTGAACAATGTGGGAAAAACTAGGTAGTGTCACTTCACTGCCCTAATCATAACAGGGAAAAAGGTTTGCAATCTACAACCCTTTTTTTTCCAATCTCTGAACATGTATCTCTATGCTCTGCAGTCCCCAAAGTTCACTGAAGCAGTGGTGCTTGTGCTGATTTCATTTGATTCCTTCTGCAAGATTACCTTAGAACATCTGGTAAAAATTAGACAAACATATTAGTTACAGTTCTGTTTTCAGTTAATTACTTGAAGCCTCTGCCCTCACTTATCTATTAAAGAGGAAAGGCAAAAAATTTCTGACAGGAATAGAGGTTCTAGTTAGGGATTGTGCAGCCAGTGTCAAACCTAATAAGATTTCAAAGATTCCAGGTCCATAATTTGTGATGATGGTAGTGCTGCTGCTGCACCTCAGCTGAGAACACTGCTTGTCCAATAAAGAGAAGCTCTCTAATCCAAAGAAACATGTCACACACTTGCAGTTTGAGTGGAAATGAAATCAGCCAGACCCCAGCTACATTTCCTCTGTATTATGCCATGAAAAATTATTTGGTGGTCTATAAAGAGAGCAATGGATTACTTAAAATGCTCAGGTATAAATAGCTTCCTGGTTTTTAAGTCATCAATGCTGTAATTTTTCCTCTTACTGTGAGACAACTGATAGCTGCAGTAGGGCTGCTTTAGGATAACAGATCCTAAAAAAAATCCTAGATAGCAGATCCTAGAAAAGCAAACATGCTATTTTCTTTGACACCTCGCAGCTGTCAGACTGTACGCAATAGGGATGGGCAGACATTACTGTCACTGTGTCTAATGGACAATAGGAACCATGAAGTAGAATCCGTGGCCAGGGCTGCCATCTGCATGGTCCTTTCACACTTCTGAGACTGTGCTACACCTGACTTCATGTAAGGAAATGACACTATTGCTTTTTGGCAATTAATAAAAATTAATATCAAGAGTGGTAAGAAAAGCTTTAAACATCCAGCCTGGAAGTCAGGTGTTTTGAATGGGGGTACAACACTGATGATGAGTGAAAATGTTATCTCGAGCAAAGCCTTTTGTCACTCCCTTTGCTGCAGACCTTAAGGTAGGAGCTGTCAGGAGTTCCTGGTGCACACAGAGGGCAGCCTGTCTTTCGGGAGAGACTGCTCCCTTGGATTACTGTGGGCAGCACTTTCTGCCCCAATAACTTTTAGGTTTCACTTAATTCCATCGTCCTTGTCACTTGGGACTTCAGCTGGCTGCGGTCAGACTCCCTTTCTGACATTCAACTGCTAGGCTAAATGTACGTGTGTGTATATACATTTTCACACACACACACACACATATATATAACAGCCCTACATTTAAGGTGCAGTTTCTGAGCATATGTATACAAAACATGAGGATATATTAGGTCTCACAGTTGCTTCCCTTGATTTTCACTTAATAAAGAAAGCTTTGTTTATGCTTTCAGCTATAAACTGTCTGTTGCCAAAACTGCAATGTCCTTCCTGTGTTTGCACAGAGCCTGTAATCAGAAATGAGTTCTGCTCACCTCCTCCAGATGTTCTTCACCTCTGAATGTACCCCGAGAAAAAGTGTAGCCAGAAAAGAAAAAAGTTCATCATTTTCTTTGCATTCAGTTGAAGAAAAAAAAAAACAAAAAAACCTGAGTCTGGAATTCTAAGTACTAAGGCTGAGGAGGGTGCAGTTGACAAGATTTGAAGCTGGGTTTCAATTTCAAAACACTGGAAACTGAGAGCTTAAATAAAGATGATCAAGATCTGTCAGGAAAGGGCCAGTTCCCTTCAGGAAGAAATTATAGCAGCTTCTATGCTGACAGCGTTACCTGACATTCACAGCAGAGAACTTGACGTGTATTCATGACATGTAGACATGAGTGGGAATCCAGTAAAAAGCAAAGGTAAGAATTCTGAAATCCTCCATATACCTTCCTGTTCCTAGGAAATTTATTTACAATAAGTATTACAATGCTAAGTACACTTATTTCTGTTCACCCATTCCATGTAAGTAAAACAAATGAGGCTCATAATGGGTGCTGAGCTTTCACCCATATTTTTTTCCTCTTGAACCTTTTTATACTTGCATGTATACTTTCTGTATGCAGTGATTGTACAATTATATAGATACATGCATATATATATGCATGACTAGATGGGTGTTGACTTAAACATGCTTAGGCTCTTTGCTGCCATATTCTCCTGTTTCATTTCAGAATGATGAGCTGCATTTCAGAACTTCCTACTAGTGTATACTGGCAAAGCATGAAAGCATTACACTGTATGATAATTATAATCATTAGTAGTTCCTGGTTCCCTTAGATGGCTGATATTTTTTCTGATTTTAGAAAATATTGTGATTCATAAGGAGACCTCTTAGCACTCTTGGGGGTCAGATAGAAAGAATACAGGCATTTAATTAACTACTTTTTTAACAAATAAAAAAGATTTTTTACTTTCTGTGTTACAGTGGACTTCAGTTCTCTTAAAATGTGTCATGCCATTTAATCAGATACTGGTTGGAAGGCATCCCACCTACAGCTATCAGGAACATTTTGAAACTGAACTACTTTGCAGCTTCAAACCGTGGACAGTGAGTAAACCTCTACTGAAGGAATCATCTCCATTACAAGAACCTTTCTGGACTTTTTATGTCTCTTTGATCATTTCTGTTCCTGTGTCAAAGCTGATCATGATGTTGCCATCTGAAAGTCATATGTCTGTGTTTTAATGAAATAAACAGCATATTTTCTGCCTTAACATAAGTGTCTCATCTCCACCAAGATGAATGTTGTAGTGTCTGTGCTGGGTGTGCTATGGCTCAGCTGATCCATCTCCATTCTTGGACAGGAAATGAGAACAAGGAGAGAGAAAATAAGAAACATTTATTCACCTCCCTGTAGGTTTATAAATAACACGTGATCTTTCTCTGAGACAACATGGAAACTAAGACACGTGATGATCTTTCTTGTGCCTTCCCCTTGAGATGCTCACAACTGTTTCTCACAGCACTCTTTGACTCCCTTTTCCCTACATAAAAAGCCAGTCATAGAAGTCATAAACCTTTCATCCCAGCTCATGCGGTAGTTAACCTAAACATCTAGCTAATTAGGGCCCTTTTTTTCCCTTTTTCCCTCTTTTTCTAGGAACAGTGGAGAGTTGATAAGCCTTTTCCAGGAGGGAGCACAGATGTCTGGGGGAAATGACTTTTGTGCTCTGAGCATGTGCAAAGGCACTGACAGGGATGGAGCAGCCTCCCTGTCTGCCTGCTCATCGCTCGGCTCTGCCTGCACCCAGGGTACTCAGCATCACGCTCTGCCAGGCTCTGCCAAGAGAGCAAGAAATCCAGCTCATGCAATGAAGGTGGCTAGGCTTGTGCTAGCGTGGAAGTAAAACACTGAATTTTGGGGGTACAACACCAGGCCCACAGATAGTGCATTGGATAACATGTAGTGTGCAGCCTTTTTGTGACTGTACAGTGTCATTTTTCTTCCTGGATCCTGTCTAGATGAGATTTACATCAGGTGTTGAAAAAGGCATAGTTTTATACCCTTTTGCAGGCAACTGATCAGCTGTATCACAGGCTGTATATGTTGAAAGCCTGGGAAATTCTGAGTGTCAGACTGTACCAATCCAGTCTGTTGACAGTTGAGAAAGGACCTTCCCATTTTACAAAGAGACTGGTAATTAAAGTAAAGCAGTAAGAGAGCAAAGGGAGGATGTATTCCAAGTGACACTGTTCTGGAGATGCAACAATTTGAAAAATGTAAACTGCCTAGGAGAAAAAAAAAAAACAGTAGAAAACTGACAGAGAATAGTCTGAGGGGGAAAAAAATCAGCTTTGGAGAATAAGGGCCAGAGAATCTTCTAAGAAAAGATAAGATTTTAAGACAAACAGCCCTGCTTCCTTTTCACTCTACTGGTTCAGCCTGTTGGATGACATGCTGTCTTCCTCACCTGTCTACAATTTCATATGCTGACCACTGACTCACAAATATATGGTGTTGGTTCATTTGTGTTTATTGCCTTGTTTTCTTTCCAAGCCCTTGATGTAAATCTGATAATTTCACAATTACAGGGAAGATAAGGTTAAGACAAAAGACAGATTCCTGCCTGTATGAGCTGGTGCTTCTTCACAGCAAGCCCTGTATTCACTGGGTGTAGGTACTAACAAACTGTGCTGGTGTCCTTTTACCCAGCACATACCATTGGAGCAGCTTGTGTGGCATCTGTAATTCTAATTCAGTGCAGGTCCACCAGAGAGGAGTTTGACCAATGGTGTGTGTATTCAGTCAAAGAATGACATTCCCTCAAACTGTCTATGGAAAATATTTTAATCACCCTATCAACTTAATACTACTGGAAATTCATTTAAAGAAAGGAAATACCATGCAAAAATGTATTGGGTGAAGTTTTCTGGCTTGTGTCATTCAGGAAGTAAATTCTAGCCTTTAAAGTCTATGACTCCATGAAGACGGAATGATTCTCTTTCATGACAGCATACATTCTTAAAGTCGTCACAAATGCCTGGCTTTTATATTTACAATTTCCTGAGAACTTGCTCTTCAGCAGTGGAAGCTCTGCAGATAACCTCTAAGTGAACACAACTCAATTTTACTTTAGAGCTTATCAGATAGTTTTTTAAGGAACTTTCTACTTCTCATCATGCACAGCTTCTACTCACGGGATCTCACACGCCTCACAACAGGGCTTTGGAATTTTTAAAAGAAAGACAAAAAAATCAAACAGTCACAACAAATCCCAGCATTTCTTTCCTAATGAAATATTGCCCATAATTCTAAAGCTGTGGGACTTCCATCTCCATGGCAGAAAGCTGAACTTCTGGACCATTTTTATTTTTGGATAAAAGGTTTTGACCCCTTGAGGTGCTGGAGTGTTCAAGGGACAAAATGTGTTATCACACTCTGTAGAAGCTGAGAGTAGTCGATGACTTTTGGAAAGTATTTTGCAGTGTGAAATATTGAGTGCATATTGTCAGCAAAAATGATGAAGACAAGATGGTAGAATCCTTCACTGCAGGCAGCTCCAGGGAACCTACAGGGGCCCTGTTTGACTCCTTATCCTCACCACACTCATACAGTCAGACAAAGTTTCCTTACTGGTTTAACCCTTGGTTTCCCATAGCAGAGTCTCAGACATCTCAATACTTAAAATAATTTAATCATGGTGCAATAGCATAACAACTCAAGCTGGGTGCAGGAAAGTTTCCTCAGCAGAGGTAGCATTTTCATCAGGTTGTTGAATCCTTCAATCCAACAATCTTCTAGGAGTACTCTTTATTGAGATGGGAATGTAGGTTCAGATGCTTTTTGAAACAGCATGATCTACCAAGGCAGAAAAGTGAGATGATAACTGACTGTCACTGAGGGGCATGTCATTTCTTCATATATGATCACCATACAGAAAAATTAATAAATTAAGGCAACCTTTAACATAAATTTTAGAAATCTGAAATGGCAGCGGCAACAGCATACAGAGCTATTGAGTGACTGGTCTTTCCATTGCACCTGGCCGACCAGAGAGACACGGCAGACATACGAGAGCTAGATCACTGGGAACAGCTTTGGCCTTTGGGATGCACAGACACCTCTAATAAAAAAATTACCACAGTCCTAAGCACTGAAGCACTATTTGAAACTCTGCCATTTTGTTTTGGTTGTGAATTTCTTCTGTGCTGATGTTAGCTAGATATTTTTTTTTTCTGAAGAAAACAGCAAGTTGGTCATAACACATTTCACTCTTGTGCAGGAAGTCACATGTTCCAGCACTTTTGCTCAGGTCATTTTTTATTCCTCTTTTCTACACAAAGGAAAGAGCAGCAGGGGGTGGGGGAGGGGAGGGTTGTTCCCACATTATATTAAAAGTTCAAGACCGTCCCTTGGTGGCATGTGGATTTCTCAATCTCTTCCTTCTACCCAGTTGCAATAAGAATGGAATGTCAGGATAGATGGCAGAACATGAATCAGAAAAAGTTCTGGGGAGACAGAGCAGGTTTTGCTACACTATTCTAAGCCATTGGAGAACAAGCTGAATCCCTGTTCCATCTATTCATCTACCTGGAGAATGCATTTCTTGTCAAGTTAATTGCATAAAGGTAATCAGCTCTGAAACCAGGCAATAAAATATTTTAAACATCAAGTACATTAATATGATCAGGGAAGGAACCACTTTTGCTGAAGTCCTCTTTTCCTATCTGTTCATGCTCTATTAACATCCTATGCCCTTCCCTTCCAAAATCCTTTACTTTTCTGGAAAATACCCAGCCTCAGACAAATCTATTTAAACCCAAAATCCTTATTGTGAATTTCATCACTTTTATGGCTAGATGGGTGCCTGTTGATGCAAATGCTGAAATTTCATTCTGGAATAAAATTCTGAATTCTGGCAAGTATAAGATTTTTGTTAGCACTGACAAGGTTAAGCTTGGCAGTCTTGCAGAGCTCAAACTCAACACGTGAGTGTATTCTGGCATGTATGGAGGTGAGAGACTGAATCCTTGCAGCCTAAATTTCCTGTGTTAAAAGTGAGAGGAGAGAAGGAGAAGGATGGGGAGGGGAGGGGAGGGGAAAGGAGGGGAGGGAAGGGGAGGGAACATTCATTCACATTCATATGGCATAGAACTTGCCATAGGACCTATCAGGGCTGCTTTGGCAGTAGATAATCAAAGGACTAGTGTCTGAAACAAAACACTGATGCAAAATGCCAGCACAGACAACACCAGAATTGGTCAAATTTGCTTGTTGAATATGCATCTACTGGCTGGTCATCAAAATAATGTGACTGGGAATAATAAAGCATACTTGAGGTTCCAATGCTTCCAGAACCATTGAGGGACTCTCTATGTGTGAGGCTGATGGGAAGGAAAGTGACCTGGGTGGCTGCTGTGTTACAAATGCCACCCTGCACACTGGGTTTTGGCTGCTTCTGCAGCAGCTGTTTCTGTGGTCTGGCCTCTGTCCCTCCCTCTCACATAAAATTAAGAGTATGCTGTAGCTAACACCTTCTGCATATTAACAGGTAGTATCTGACAAGAAACACAGATTCTTACAATGTCAGACAATTGTGCTGTAATTTTGTGGTCAAAAGCCAGATGGAGTGAAGCTAAATCAGAAATGCATGTGATATTTTCTAATGCTCCGCTTCCCTTGATCTTGTTTGTCACATCTTACCATATCCAAATATAACTTTGTATTTTCACCTTTTACACAGAATCTTGTTTAGTAAAGGATGAAGTGAAATGTTCTTAAGAACAGAAGAACTTAAGAAATCTCTACTGGAGCTGATCTGCATATCTCTAGCACAATACTGTCTCCAGCAGTGTTGTTGAGCATTCCACAGGAGCCTGGTTGCTCCCTGCAATCTGCTGCCTGACACGACCTCAGCATCTGTGCCTGATGTGTCAAGGAACATATTCCCCTGCCTCATTCTTTTAATGTCCATGTTTGAAGGCACCTATTTGAATCTGCTAGTCCTGCCTGTCTCCCTCACCCACCTGTGGCAGATGTCACTCCGAGAGGTTCCCTGCCCACAGTAGGAAGAGGAATTGCTCTTACTTCTTTCAGCTCCCTTGTGCTGTGAAAGCACCTATCAGGTTTTGCACTGTCAGACTCATCAACCACCTTCACAGTTTCAAAGCATTTGTCATATCCTCCCTCATCTGTCTCTTCTCCAAACTTGAAAAATCCCTGTTTACTCTCAGAAAAAAACAAAAGCCAAGCAAAAAGAAAAATACAAACCCCAAACCCAACCCAAGCTCCCTGACAAAAATTAGAAACAATAGTCTTTTACTTGTTCTAAGTGGTACTTATCTCACAGTGGTTTTAGAAATGTGCAATTTCCTTGATTCCATATAGCAACAGCTGGTTTTGTCTTGTCTAAAAGATAGAATTTCAGAGCTATTCTTTTCACCAAGATAATTAACTAAATAGTTATATCTGTAATTCAGCAGCAATTTAAGTATCTTTTAGAAACATACAGTATCTCTTTGGGCATTCTCTTCATTTCATCCTAAAAAGTTAATAGTGTCATGTTACATTAAGAAAAATATGGTGCAATTATTGACAAAGACTTCATAAGAGAGAATGATAACAAGAATACCTGGGGGAAATTTCTGTTTCTCTAAGGACAGAGACATAAGACAATAAAATCAGTGTGATATTCATTGGAATGAAATAGAAGAATTTGTTGCAACAGAGTCTGATCCTCATCAGAGTCTTCTTTCCTTTGTTTAAGATGGAAGACTGCTTAGAGGAAAAGCTGTATAAGATACTGGCTCTGGCCAGAATGTTTTTAAAAAAAAAAACAAACTTTTAATCAGCTACAGATTTTCTAGTCCATTCTCTGGAGATGAGTGGGGGATTATAGATTAAGCCTGTTGTGTCTCTATAGTTTCATGAAGAAGAATCTTTCCCCTTAGTGAATCTTTCCAACACAGATATGTATGAGTTATGCATGGGAGGGGTGGAAGTACAAATGCTTTTGCTGCTCTTAACAAATGTTAGGGGGAGAGTTTCCACTTGGACTGATTCAGCATTTAATGTCTTCACAGTTAAGTAATCCTCAGGAAAACTTGAGAAGGAGGGAGTTAAGTTTTGCAATACTCACAGATGGAGAAGCTCAGGACATAGGTAATCAAGGAAATTACTGCAGAGTAAACTTGGCTTTAAATTACACCATGCCCTACTACTTGATAACTTCTGGACGCCAGGCAAAAACTTTGACGATACTTAGCTGCACAATTCATTAGTTACTTCAGTCTCACTGTAGCAAATGTCTGTTTCTGTTTCACAGATACTTTCCAATTTGTAATTTCAGTAAGAGCTAGGTAGTCAGCTCTTTCAAAAATTTTAACGTGCATGATTATACATATTACTGGTTCCTTCTCTGTATAATTGGCAGAAAAATTCCTTCACGTGCAGTGTATGTCTTGTCAGAGGACTGAGAAATCTGTGTCTGAGGCAGGAGTAGAACGGAGTATTCACTTTCTAGTCCATCCTTCATGCAGTCACCTACCACATGTATTGCACATATGTTCAGTAGTATTAGTATTATTAATCACAAATTTAAAATTCAATAGGTGAAGGAAATTGTGATGAATGTTTATGGCTGATAACAGATTGTCTTTTAACTTTCTCCCTTGCAAAACAGTAGGGCAGTCATATTTCTCATTTCATTCTCCATGTTAGCCATTAATTGAACAGACCACTAAATAACAAGCCAGGAACTTTAATGGGTTCAATGTAAACTGCCTTTTCCAGAAATCAAGTGTACTTCTGCTCTTTTTTTTCCTGGGTTTTGCACATATAAAAGCTATTTTTCTTAGCTACTATTCAGTCAAGGGAGTTTAATCTTACATTTTCAGAAATGTACTCCTTTAAAAATTACCCTTTTAAATGGACTCCTGTCCAGTGGCCCATTTGGAACCATTTGAGGCAATTGATTGTTTTCTGCTTTAGACTAATGTTTGTGTTTGTTCCCTGCCAACCCTTTTCCCAACAGCTTCTCAAGGCAGTAGCTAAATAGTTATTAACTATTAATGAGTTACTTGTATGACCTACTTCTAATCTCTATGTCTCAGGCACAGCTTCAACATGGAGAGGCAAGGGGCTGCAGTGAGCAGTCCAGCTCCACTGCTAATTACAGTGCCGCTTGTAGCTGATTTCACGTTTTTATTTCAAGCCTGCCTTCCTCTCACACCTAATTGAAAGAGACTTGTGTTAGGCCACATGCTTCAAAGATGGACATTAAATGGAGGAGAGCTCAAAATGATTAATTAACAGTTCAAAGGGAAAGGGAAACAGGAGAGAAAAGGTGCTGTTAACAGAGTCTGGAGCTCTTAAAGTAATAACAACATTGTCATTGTGAAATTATATTTATCCGATGAAATTATTTGCTCTCCAACTTGGAATATATATTGGGAAATATCAATCTTCAGTTCATTCATTTTCCCTTTGAAATCTGCCATTCATTCTGTATAAGGATGGATTAGAAATAATAAAAAACAAGAGCAAGGTCTGAACTTCTGACCTTTTGATGGCTGCCTGTCAGTCAGGCTTTTCTGCTTCCACTTCCTCCCTCAGACTCATTGGCAACATCTTTTTTTTTCATTTTTCTTAAAAAAAAAAAAAAAAATTAACCAGTCTTTCAACAGATGAGGTTGCAGAAGAAAAATGTTGCCATAATGGCATTTTAAAAATACCACTGGCAATTGCTGATATGACAGTACTTCTTTTCCTTCTCCTTCCCAGATGGGTAAAAACTTGCCACCTTTTTTTGCCTAAAAGTTTCCTACCACATGATGCTGACACACATCACTTTTTTTTTTTTTTTTTGCTAAGAATATGATGAATCTGTTATTTTTAACCCTTTTCCTATTCTGAAATTAAAAAAAAACAAAAACAAAAACAAATAAACCAAAGGACAGTCTGCAGTTGTTGCTCTTTCTATAACATATATCTTGCTCTTATTTTCCCATTATACAAGTTTAAGACCAAGAATGCTGGCACTGTCTTAGTAAATGTCCCTGAATCTGTAACAATGCTGATTATTCCTCCCAAAATACTCTAAGTCACCATGCCAACTTCTGCAGTGGAAAAAAAGCTATGTTTCAAGTGCTTTAGGCTGAGGAAGAAAATGGAAAGAGATACTCCACTTTCACTACAAGTGATCCAATAACTAGGCTATTGCCTGGCACTGCTCAGCCTGGCACCACAGGAGAACATTCTGTGCCATGGGCCTTCTCACAGAATAACTCACCTAATGATTTGTCTGCCTAACACCTGTCAGGAGGAAGTCATTCAGATGCAGTCCTGCCTAAAGTTTCCTGTTGGAACCCTTAGCATATAAGCTTTCATATGTACGAATTTTCTCCAGCTTTCTAGAGAACCTACAGTCTTTGGGGTATGGTGATGGAGTCAGGTACTTCACTTTTATCTAATGTAACTAACTTTAGCTAGTGTAACTAGCTAAGTGTTGCAGATTTTTTCTTCATGTGGTTTGGGCTCGTAAGTGTTGCTATCACAACAAAACTAGTGTATGTAATTTAGGCAGCTAAATGTTACTTCAATTTTAGTGATGCTGTAAACATTCTGCTTTATAAAATATCAGACTTTTGCAAGACCACATTTTCTGTAATTAGGGCTCCTGTTAAATGGGGCTCCTGACTTAAGTCCTAAAATTAGACAATAATTCGTTATATCTGAAAACCTGAGCAACAAACTTCATGCATTCATTGGATAGCATTTGATAAAATAGTTGTCTCTTGGATTCACTGTTACTATAATAATCACAAATGTGTTAGGGTTGATGTGAAGTAACCTCTGTGTCCTCCGACAGACAATCTGTCTGGATGGTGTGGCAAAGAAGAGACTAAGGGGGCAGGTCAAAGGAGAAAAGTAGCACTCAATAGACACTGAATAGAGATAGTGACTAATTTGTTAAAGATAATTTGATAAAATACACTTTCCAGAAAAGTTAAATTCTTCTATCAATCTGTTCAAAGTGCCTTGGTATTTCCTCAGAGATTCCCCTTTGGTCTGTATTTCTTTCATGCTAAGCTTATCATTCACTTCCCAACATCTAAAAGCTGTGATGGTTTATTAGCCTTAGCTATACAGAAATATTTCTGTCTTATGTCAGATATTTCATGGGCATAACATCTGACACAGGAATCCTGAAAAGAGAACAAAACTGAATTTATTTTCTCAAGTTTCATTCTCAAAGGTCAAGGATCAGTGAAGAGGCATTATCATGTGTTTATCCCACTGTTAATTTTAAAGTTTACAGAGTTACAAACAACAACAATACGGTTTTATTGTACAAATATATGAAAAAAATCAATTGAGCTGTCTGGCCAAGTTTAATTAAGTCTGCAATTTAAATAGTTCTTTCAAAAAATGCAAAAAAGTTAACATTCCTTCTTTTTGCAGACACTAAGCTTGTTTCCTAGACTTGCCACAAAAAGTGGGTAAACCCCCCCGCCCGCCACAACAATCCTGTGTGGATGAATGTGAAGCAAATGCATTAAAACAACTGGAACAGCTCTGTGTGGAAAATGTGTTGCTCAGCAATAAGGACAATTCATTAATATTTCCAAGCTAGGAAGATTTGGAGAAGAACCCACTTGGAAGTAAACCAAGTTAGAATACGCCCAATTACTGGGCCTTAGATGCTTCCAAGATTTTTTAGAAGGTCTCTCTGGTTCATGTCGACAAGTGTTCCCTTTTGGCATCCCAGCCCTTTCCTGGGCATACCAGCAGTGCATATGCAACAACCTAACCTCATCAGCCGAGGGCACCAGTCCAGCCTTCTCCTGGCAGCTCTGCTTCCCAATTGTCTTCACTATTTATTACTCGGCCAAGTGATAGCTCACAGAGAGGCATCGGTAGTGTTCATGCAGCTATATGAACTGACTCTGAAATAAAGTTGTCCCATAAGGTACAGGGGAAAGAGTGGGATTAAGGACAATGAAATCATACTGTTTCATAAACACGTTGTCATTACCTTTAACTTAGTGAACTAAATTGCAGCAATATGTCACTGTGAGGCATTTCGTTCCTATTACAGCACGTACAGCATGTAGTAGGAATCTGATATCCAAACCAGAAACACGAAAGTTGGCTTGAAGCATCGCTGTTCTAAAATGTATAGCAGCATTCTTTGTGCAGTGAGATGATCTAACCCTAAAGTGAGCAGTAGTGCCATGGAAAGACAACAGCTCTGACTGATAAACATGAACCTGCTTTTATGACCAGATATTTGCACAGACAGATTAGGGTCAGATCACCATCAATACTGTAAATATTGAAGGACCAATTTCTCAAACAATGCTGTAAGAGATGAACCAATTGCCCTTTACTGACGATGTGGCAGTTCACTCTTCCTCAACTTGGTTTATACTTGTGTAAGCTATCTCTACCCAGGTCAGTGATGTGAATGTGGAATCAAGCCCCTTACTGCATTTTTACTTTGATGTATTTGATTTTTTCATCTTTCTAGCTCTTATATCAAAATAGACATAGTCTCTGAGCTCAACCTATTTGACAAGGTGCTTTAAATGGTCAACAATTTTATGCGGGTCTCATTTATTGCCATTGTTTCAAGAATTTCTTCAAAGGTGTTAAAATCAAAACTCCCTTTTTCCTTGTTAGTCTCTCACTCTCAAATCAAAGAAGTCTTTCTTACAGTGACATTTACAGTGGACACCTTGCTGTCACCATATATTTCATATATCAAATATTTAACTAATTGTCTCAAGCCTCCTAATCCTTCTTTTTTTTCTTTCCCTTATCATCAATAATTTTGCAAGATGTGAAAAGTCAGTGTTCTCTGTCACCTCTTTTTGAACACTGCATTTAAACACAAGATGTCTCCAACACATGCCTCTTCAGACCATTAAAAACTCCTTTGTCATCTTAATGTAATGGAAAGTATATTGATTTGCATTTCAATTCAGCTAAGAATATAATTATAAGCATATAACTTTTACAAACTGCAATTGTAAATTGAAGTTTCCATCTGAATGAACACTCTTATTTTAGGCAAATTTTAGAAAGACAGGGTCCTTGGCATGGTCAGAATTGAATTTGTGATCCAATATGGATGAATATTCATGAAAAAATTGCCAGCACTCCATCTAGTATAACACACAAAGAGTTAAATTTCTTACAACCATTTCCCCATACACTACATGCAGACTAGTAAGGCCATCCATAGATTGCTATCTCCACTTCTGATGTGCACTACATAATTTTAAAAGAGATTTGATAAGCTGGAGAGGGCCTGGAAATGAAAATGTAATTATTCAAGTATTAGAAGTCTAGTTCAAAATGGATGAATAGACCAAATCTATGTATCAGAATAAGCAGAAAGTCCATGGTCTGAATGTGATTTCAAGAATGTTCATAAAGGAAATATCTCAACATATAAAATCATTAAAGGAGCAGAAATTACTATATTACCTGGAAATTGGATATTATCACAGTTTCAGAGCTCTTTTCCTAAATAATGGGTTGATATTTTGATATTAAGTGTAAAGATCTGAAGTCTGTTCTAAAAAAATTTGAGAATGTTGAAAAATAAATCAATGTATCATTATACACATTCAGTTTAGATACAGTTATTGATGCAATATTTTGTTCCCAGTATCAGGAATATGCCTTGTTCAAAAGTGACTACTCATTGTCTTAATTTTCATTTCTTATCTTGGGAGGTCTTGTTCCTTCTTTTTCTTTCTTTCTTTCTGTCAGAGGAAGTACACTGCAAGTTCAGACAGCAGCTTATTCTGACTTGTAATAACCCCAGCAAAGGAGCTGCAATTGGACAGACCCAAACCCATCATCAGTTTGGAGATGACATCCATGAACAAGGAAATTCCTCTGCTTGGAGGCATGGTTTCACAGGTGATAGGTTCTATCCATATAGGAAATTTAAGTGGTATAAGTCTCTCTAATATGTCTCCTAAGCAGCAAAGGTTACAATCAACATAAAAGATCTGTCCTCCTTTGATTTCTCAAGAGTGTGAAGTGCAGTGCCAAGTCCCAGGTACTGTTCCACAGGGGTGCATAGATTCTTATTGGTCTTTCATTTCAGTAAGGCAAAAGCAACAAAATATTACAGGAGGTCTGATCCTAGCCCTTGTAAAGATAATGAATGGCTGATGTTCAGTATTTCTGAGGGTATTGTATAAAGATTAGATGTTTAGCAGTTCTGCACACTTCCTGTAGAGTTAATGGGGACAGATCAATACCACTGTAAGATGCTTCATCCCAGCTCTATGATTACTGTCTCAAATAGGGTGAAGAACTTGCCCTCTGCAAGGCCTTAATTCTCTGTAGAAGGAGCTTGGACAAATAATTTGGATCAAACTGTAAACCACCGTGAAAGAGCATGGAAAAAGTGATATAAGAGCAAAAGATCAAGCAATTACTTATTCTCACAGAGAAATTCTCTTAATAACAGGTTTGACCTTACAGAGTATAACACATCTGCAAAAGTGGTCACAAAATTTGTAAGGGTTTTTGGCAGGAAGTAAGCAAACACGACTACCTTACCTTCATCTTTTGCTCTAGTGGCAAGGAACATTTCTCCACTTTTTGTATCACAGGAAACAGCCAGACATGTGCAAGTGAAAAAAACCTCACAAAACCATGTGTACATGTATGCATATGTGTACCCATATATATGTGCACGTGTGTGTGTGTGTGTGTGTGTGTGTGTGTGTTTTACAATAAAGCATTTAACTCCAGTGATCACACTTTGTATCACTGGATAATGCATAAATAGTAGGTGATACATGCGAACTAAAATTCTGTGAATCGAATTGAAATATATCCCCTGAGATCTAATTTCAGGGAAAACTCATCTCCATTCAGCTTTCAAACCCGTGTCTCAGACCACATCTGTAGGAAAGGACTGAAATGGTCACAAGCTCTCAAAAGAACTCAAACCCATTTTCTCTATACTGAATGCCGATTCATGCATTTCTAACAAAATCAGGCAAATGTAGCGGTTTCAGATGGAGTGGTGCTCTGAGAATTTGAAGCAAAACTTGAGGATTAGCTGTAAGCAAAGTGTCACTATAGTCTCCTTCAACCAAGAGTCAAGGTTCTAAGCAGCTCTGGCACTGGTGATGAAAGGAATTCCACCTTGTAGAGGGCAGTATTTTTCACTTGTGAACCATTGACAACAATTACAATCTGACAATGGCTGGATTTACTACCTAGAGTAACAAAACTTCAGAAATGTTCATGGAAACTAGAAGGAATAGCAACAGTATCATTACTACTTTCATAAACTATGGCTGTGAATCTCTACTCATTTAAGTTGTATTGAATAAGGGCAATAAATATATTAATAACTAAATAAATTTTATGATGTGCAATAAATATATCTTTGAAATATTTACAAACCGCTAATTTTATTGAAGAGTAGTATTTGTTAAGCTCTTGAATTATATAAGCTATAAAACTTATTTCTGGAGCTGATGTATTTGATGAAAAACAACAATAAAACCTTGAAAGAGTTTAACAACACCAGACCAAAGAAAAACAATGAAATCCAGCTCTTTCATTGCTAATGAATAGCTTGTTCCTTCCTTCCTCTCAGCTAAAGAGTGGATTTCAGTAACTAGAACCAGAGTGTCTTATTTCAATCCTAAGGAATCATGATCTGTAAGCAAAAGAAGTAAACTACATTTTAGGTGTAATTTTTCTATTAATCTGTATATCATAAAGCTGAATATAAGTGGGAGTAAAACTAATGCTCTAATGAGCAGGAATAAAACTCACATCCTCCAGTGTTATATTTGAAGATGATAATATGACCCAGGTGCTCCTGTATTCATAGGTTTTACTAATTAGAGCCAAAAAATGGGAGAGCATAAATTTGCAGTCTTTGCTAACAGTCCCATGAACTTCTGTAGTTTACTGGTTTACACATAAAAGCGAAAAATGTCACTTCTACCTTTCCATTCTAAGCGGAGAGGTGTGATGTAGAAGACATTTTGAATTCATTGAGGTCAGCGGCAGAAATGGCTGCATTGAAAATATGCTTACATATATGCTGGAGAAATATCACACATGTATATATGGATACGCGCAGGTAAATAAATACATATTCATGAGCCAAGACTGACATGCTAAGTCAATTATTTAGTTTTGCCATTAGTATGGTTATTCATGAATTTATATGATATATTCTGCCATGACACACATTGTTTATACCACACTACATGCTGTAGCTTTTATTTAGCTAATGTCCTAAAAAAAAAATTTGCACAATGCCTAAAATCAATAAAAATTATGTTCTGTCTAAAATTAATTATGCAAAGTGCTTATGAATGAAAAGATGTGTCCATGACTTATCTTTAGCAAAACTGGAAACATTGAAACAAATTTCCATGTACAGATCAATGTTACACCTGTGCAGTCTTAGCACGCTTGCTGAGTCCCCAAGACACGCATTCACAGGTACGGGGCATTGGCACATAACCGCCCCACGCTTGTGTAAATGTGTGACTCGAACCCGCTGAATGGGTGCACGCAATGGCGTTTATTGAATTGTTTCAAGTTTCCTATCAGGGCTTTTTTTCCTTCCCTCCTATCCAAGTGTTCAGATTTCTAGAAGATTTTCTTTGATGTGTGCTCATAAACACCGAGGGATTTCCCCTTCCCTTCTCCTTCTCTTCAATTCCCTCTTTTTGCTTAGAATGGCAATTCAACAACTGTCCTTTGTCTTTGACTAATTTATTTATTTATTTGTTTGTTTGTTTTGGCTTGGGGGGATGAGATCCATGCAGAAGAAGTGTTTTTGGCATCCTTGCAGTAGAGGAGAGCAGCTCCTCCAATGGAGGATATTTTTTGGTCACTTTTACTGCTCCCCAGCAGCTGGTGCATCAGGACACAGCTATTTTCAATTTGCCAGCGTGCCTTTACAAGTGAGTCTATAGCATTTATTGTAAAAAAGAGCCCTCCCTTTTATTTTGATAGTACTTATTCCCAGTCAGTTAAAAATAACTTCTACACTCCTGCATATGTGTAAAATGTTCTCTAGCAGTGGAAAACCTCTCTCCTCTCTTGCTGAAAGCTCTTATAAAGGATAAAACAAAATCACCTCTTTCTTCCTAAAAATACAGGGTCCTCTCTTCTCCCCAATCCAAAATTTTAGTAGAAGACCTTCACAAGTCTCACATTCCATCTTCTTTCTCACCCAACGTATTAGATAAAATGAGGATTTGTGAGAATGTGACACTTTGTATGTACTTTATCTTGAGAGAAGCATAGTGTCACTTTTTACTGTGTTTTTAACATTGAAAGTTTGAACTGCAAACTTCCTTATGTGGTTTCAGTCCTTCAGCATGCAATACTCCAGCTGTCATGAAATTTGTGGTGTTTTTTTAATCTAAAGCATTTACGGTGTCTGCCATTAAAAACATTTGCAAATCTGAAGTGATTGCAATCCCACATCATCTCCTACTCCATAAAAATGCTATGGCTACTGACATGGTGGATTGAATAGATATTCTTTAGTGAGATCTACCAAGTCTTCTTCTCTCTGCTGAAGAATTTACACCTTCTGTGAGTGATGGTGGTGAGTTCTAACCTAATACAAAAGAAAAATCCCCACAATAAAGAACAAAATTAACAGTAGGCAGTACTCCCAGCCCTTAAGTTACTGGTTTTTTTACGAATGGCATGTCATTAGAGTGATCATACTTAAATGTATCCAACTTGACTACCATACAATTGGTTCTCCTCTTACACTGTTTTTGCACTGTTATACTCTCAGGCTTATATCTAATTCAAAAATATGTAAGAGGGTCAGGGTTATGGTCTTTTGCCTAAAGCAAAACCAAATAAAGTTTCTTTGAGAATATGTCCTGATCCCCTACAGCTATCATCCTCCATACAACCTAAAGAAGTATCATAGGTTAGCAAGCATAGTCCCGGAAGGGACGTCCTTGCTAAGGGGTGCTTACAGTTTCCTCTGGGAACTGATAGAACCTATCAGCTGGCCAGTTTGAATATGGACAATTCTCTAAGCCACTTAAAGTTGTGATCACCTCTGTGATCCACATTTAAGAATAGGCAAACTCCCCCTCCAAGCTCTCTCTCGTTTCCGCCGCTGGGACAGGTGGCTGCGGGCCCCGTGTGGGGGCCAGCGGGCCCGGCCAGGCCCTGCTTGGGCCAGGCCGGGCCGGGCCACGGCCATCCTGAAGCCATGGACCTGTTCCAGCCGTGGAACCCCCCCCACTGCCTTGCCATGGGCAGCCGGAGCGGCTCGGCTCTCCCCCCTCTCCACTGTGATAAGAAAAATTCAACATTCCAGCTGCAAAGCTGCAAGGCCGAGGTGAGATTAACCCTTTTATTGCTGTGAAGAGCTGAAAACCTGAGGGAAGAGAGAGAGGAGATGCTTAAAGCTGAAATTCTGTTGTGAAGCTATGATATATCAGAGTATCCTGTTGTAATTTCATGAAGATATGGGGGGTGGAGTGTTCAACTCGTGAGCAAAAGCACCTGCGCTGAGATAGGCAGATGCTGACGCAGCTGTAATTGCATGAGAAGTTTGGACAGGGAGAGATGGAAGCGATGAGGACTTTTGCTCCAAACGGGAAAGGAGAAAACCTCAGTCCGTAGAGATGAACCACATGAGGACTTTTGCTCCAAACAGGAAAGGAGAAAACCTCAGTTCCTAGAGATGCTCCCAGAGATAGTCCTAACGATGAAGATGATGAAGACCCTTTGTTCCCAGGGAAGGAGAAGGGCCTCTGTTTTTGTTTCTGAACGGCTCAACCTTAAAATTGTACCCCAAAAAACTTCAAGAGTGGACCCTCGAAAGCAGTTGCGGGAAAAGCTGCAAGTCGGGGGAAAGGACTCACACGCAGGCAGAGAGACTCCTCTTCCTAAATGGACTGAACAATATTTGGAAGTGGGTGGCTGTCTCGTTGTGATAATGTTTTCATAGCATGAGCAAGAAGAGACTTCTCTTTCTAAATGGACTGAACAAGGTTATTATGGAAGTGGTGAACAGACTGAACATCTTAAGGGTTGTCTTTTTACATTGTCAGTGGGAGAAGGGACGAAGGTGGGGGGAGGAGGAGAGTTCTGAAGGTGGTATAATTTTTTTTCTTCTTTTAGGTCTGTTAATAAACTTCTTTATATTCTTTCAAGTTTGGTGCCTGTTTTGCATTTCTCCTAATTCTTATCTCACAGCAGATAAACAGTAATGAGTATTTTGGACCAAACCACTACACTAAATTGGTGTTTCTGCCCGGTTACAAACCGAACCCGCGACAAGAAGTAATGTCATGGGAGTAAATGATGTAAAAATTTCAGATTGTCAATGTCAAATTCACCATTTAGAGTTTTAAGCCTTTCTATTTTCCCTGACGAACTTCCACACAAAAAAAGAAAGAAACCTTGAACAATGGGATATTCAATGCTAATTAGGACCCAGTTCAGAGTATTCATAAAGGAACCTATTTTTCCAAGGCAGCATGTCAGAGACTTTTTTGGGGAAAAAAAGCCACAGACAGACACAACATATTGTTATCCTAGTATTCCATTACTTTTGGATCAAAAAGGCAAGTCTGAGGGATATTTTTGCTCACTTAATAGGATACTCAAAGGTTTTCTTCTCTCTTAGCAGCTTTCATCCCAGGTGCATCTGACCTTTGTTGCTCTGGGATCATTCCCATCTCTTCTTCATGTGGCTCTTCTGGAAAAGCAATGGCTTAAAAAGTCTTTTCCTTTTCCCCTGGGAAAATATTTTTGAAGAAGATGGGGTCCACCAGTGTTGGTCACTTTTAAAGCACTACCTAGCAAGAGCAGATGAGCAGCTGGGCAAGAGAGGGGATTGTCCAGCTCTGCTCTGCACTGGGGCAGCCTCACCTTGAGTGCTGGGGGCAGTTTTGGGCACCACAATATAAGATATAAAGCTATTAGAGAGTGTCCAAAGGAAGGCAACGAAGATGATGAAGAGCCTTGAAGGGAAGCTGTATGAGGAGTGGCTTAGGTCACTTGGTCTGTTCACCTTGGAGGAGACTGAGGGGAGACCTCATTGAAGCCTAAAACTTCCTTGTGAGGGAAGGAAAAAGGGCAGGAACTGATCTCTTCATTCTTGTGACCAGCGACAGGTTCCAAGGGAACGGCCTGAAGTTGTGTCAGGGGAGGTTTAGGTTGGATATTAGGAAAAGGTTCTTCACCCAGAAGGTGTTTGGGCACCGGAACAGCTCCCCAGGGAAGTGGTCACAGCAGCAACCTGACAGAGTTCAAGAAGTATTCAGACAATGTTCTCAAGCACGTGCTGTGGTTCTTGGGGTGATCCTGTGCAGGGCCAGGGCTTGGATTTCAATCGTCCTTGTGGGTCCCTTCCAAGAAGAATATCGTTCCTGTGGTTCTATGTTTCTTTTTTTGCTTGTTTGCTTTTCCTTTTCTTTTCTCTGTAACTGATTTGTTTGATTTCTCCCTCATTTTCCCCTCTTTGGTGAATATTTTTGAGCAGACAACAAGTGGTATATGTAGTTTTTTACATGGAAAAAGAATTACTGAATTCATAAAATATTCAATATATACAGAAATTGCAATGCATAAAGAACATTACTTGTCCCCGGAAAGAAACCTACCCTTATACTTTTCAAGGGATATAAAAAATGAACAATGTTTAAACATAAAAAAAGGTCATCTTTGCAACTTAGAAGATACTGTGACCTCTGTGTTCGGGTATAATTTAACTTGTAAATTCACCAGTTTGTTAGAAAAAAAGTTGGTTGGCATTTCTTTAAAACGAGCTGCCATGACAGGGTGCTACCAAAACTACCTGAAGTATGTCTGACTTTCCACTGCTTGCCTTTGCAAGTGGCTGTAGCAGTGTACCCTGAAACTAAAGAGGGGTCTGGCATCACATTTGCTCCTAAAAGCTGAGGCAATGAAATGAAGTCTATCCAAGTTTATTACATGCATGCCATTGTCTGCCACTCAGCCAGGCAGCTGCGGGCTCTAGTTTTTATTACTACTACCAATACTACTATTATTTTTGTTATTACTATTATTACGTTCTGTTTTCATTCACATATTCTACCATGAATATATTTTTCCTGTGGCTGGTGCATAGACACCAAGGCATGGGTGGATGTACAAGCATGGGAGCACTTAGCAGGACAAACTGGAGCCAAAGAGAGGGAGCCTGCTTTCTGTTTAGTTTCCTGAAACTAACTAAGCTTGTAGCTCTGGAAATGACATGAATAGCTAATGCCTGCCACAAACACTGAAAGGCATGTGGCTCTCCTCTGACTGCCTCCTGCTCCCATCATCAGAGGGGACTCTGGGAGTGAAAGGTCAGGGGGATAATCCTGCACCTGCAGCCTACAGAGGGCCGGGCACACAGTTCCCGACCAGTCCTGCCGTAATTGATGCTAATTGTTATGGAGCCAAGGCGCCCTTCCACGGAGGAGCAGGTGGGAGCCTTTGTTGTGCTTGGGACCATTATACTAATAACAAGCTTGCAATTCTCTGCACAGGCTTAGGAGTACAAAGGCACAGGCAATACTTTGGAGAGCCCCTTAAAAGGTTTACTGAGCATCTCCTGACACAATGAAGTAAAAGTCCCTGAGAGTGAAAGAGCAAAACAAACTGAAGAATGAAAAGGGCAGTACCTGCTGGTTGATGAAGCACTGTGCAAAGCTGGGAGATGTGACTTTGGGAGGTTTAAGCTGCACCTGACAGCTTCTGTGGAGACAGAGAATTTGCACCCTGTTGTCTGTGGGAAGAGTCAGGTGGAAGCAGCTACTTCAGGGACCTAGAGAGGTCCCAGGGAAATTTTCTTGGGAGCTGCCCATCTGTTTGCAAGTTTTAATGTGAAAGGAGAGGCTCAGCAAGGGGACTGAAAAATGACAGGAAAAAAAAAGGAAAGGAGTCCAGCTGCTAATATGATATTGGATTATGGTCAGACAAAAAGCTAGTGACTGCTTATAATGAAATGATGTGGGTTATTTCTTTTTCCCTTCATCTATTTTCAGGGTTTGTTCCCTCCACCTCCTGCAGACGACTAGCAGGAAGAAAGGTGTGTAGCTCCCATGAGTTTGAGAGAGTGAAAGCAGTACATACTGAAAGATACATCCCAGAGTGTTGATATCCTATTTCTGGCACTTCAGTAAATATCACATTATTGACAAAATAACAACTAACCACTGAAAGCACCGTAAATGAAAATATCACCTTAAAATGGGAAAAAATACACTAAACTGATATATTTCTGTGTAAGATTTGTGTAGCCTGTATGATGTGAAAAAAGACTGCAAAAATAATAAAATACTTCTCAAAAGCCCACTGAAGCATTCTTTTATTCAAGCAAACAGACAAAATGAGGGAAAATAAAGGAAGAAAATAAACAAAGTGTAGGCTAATTTTAGCAGGTTTGTAAATAAGTCTGGAAACACCAAGCAAAATGGCCTGTGAATATCTCAGAAACCAATTAGAGAGTCCTTTTAAAAATTCTGGAGTAGATGACCTTTTGGATAGCCTTTTCTCATCCCTGATACACAAATCTGTGACTTATAATGCAATCAGTGGATTGCATTAAAAAGTTAATGCGTGCTGCTTGAGCATGTCACATCCTGCATTGAGTGGTATAGATTATATTGACCATTTTATGTAATTTACTGTTCCTTTTTTCAGAGCCTAACACTGAGGTGTAGTTAAGCTCCTAATTTAATCATGTGCCTCTTAGCTTTATGGGATCTTTGTGCCTAGGGGAACTGACATGATGATCCACTAAAAAGTCTGTTACATCTCTAAAAACTAAAAAAATTGAAAAGAAAATAATAAAAAAAGAAAAAAATAGAAAATAAATATTCTTGCAGGAAATAAAATAGAAAAAGTAACAGGAGAAATCATTTATGGAAAAAGATAAATCCATTCAGACACCACATGGAGACACTTTTAGATGCAGATGTCAGGTTACTCACAAGTCAACAGTTACCTGCTCCTCCAAATCTGTTCTAACAATCTTGGATGTGTGAGCAACCTTTGGAATTCTATAAACAGAAACCAAGCCCTTGAATTTGGTCTGCAGAAATGATGAATTTATATTACGAATCATGGTAATTAAATACAAGTAAAGAACAAACCCAAAAACACTAGCTGGACTTCCTTTTACTGCTCTCTTCAGTTCTTGAACCATAGAGGCTTGGCTTTCCCAGTAGCCCCAAGTATTAGCAATCTGGTTTTTTTTCTTGAGAAAAATGCTTTTAAAATTTTTTTGAAGAATCACAGGGTTCCAGGAAGTGGAAAATCTGAGGTCCCATAGTGTTTTTGAAATACAGCAGAATTGGCTTCAGCATAAACTGAAGCCAAGCACACCTGGAAAATTCAGAATCAAGATTTAAATCACTAAGACATTGGAAGGGGAAAAAAAAATCAACTGTAATAACTAGTATTCTGCCTGAATTATTATGTTGGCATCTCTGTGCTGCATCACACTAATTATTTATCAAGTTTTCTGGGAAATGAACGTACAGAAAGTATATGGTTCCTGGTGTTTGCATCTTGTCAGCTAGGAAGCAACAAAGTGATATTGGGTGGCCTGGTCTGGACAACCAAACATAGCAGACCACTTTTTATTTTTTCCCCCAGCATGATTTAAGTCCCTAAGTCTTTGGGAGTGGAGTGGTGAAATTTAAGGCATATTCTTGGGTAGAAAAGATGGCTTCTTAAGCATCTCTGTAAGCTGTCCAGAGGTGAAAAAAATGTACAGACTGTTGCCCTGCTGTAGGTATGCAAGCAGCTGCAGACCACAGGAAGGTGCTCCTTGCAGAGACTTCAGCTGCAGCTTGATGCTTCACTGCAGAATTTCCCCCCTTTGTGCCTCAACTTCTAGGAAGACCGGCTTGGTGGACACCCTGCAAGGCTGGCAGCCTGGACCTGGCTTGTGGGTGACAGAGAAAGAGAGCTATGGGCCAAGCTGGAAGAATAAGTGTGAAAAAACCCAGCTGAATGTTCTGAAAACTCAGAAATAAAGCTTTAACAGGTCTGTACGTGTCTCTGTACATAGGGACCAGCTGCATGATCATGTTTAGTCCATGAGGCACAGATCTGTAGCCTGTTCCCCACCACCCAGAACTGAGAAAATTGCATCAGACACTCTGGAGGGCAAAGTTATACCTGGGATGTCGAGGATGATGCCTTTGAGCAAATGCAGAGTTGAGTTATGCTCGTAATGGTAATGGAGGTAGAAGGGTTAACCAAAGAGTAAGGAGATAATATATTCCTCTCCTTAAAAGCATCCCTGAGACACAATTATCTAGAACATACAGTTCCTCCCTTAGCAGTAGAATAGGAGTTGTAAAACTTATCATTTAGTGGCCTTGTTGGCTGCCCTTCACTACAAATTCAGGCAGGACATAATAGAAGTAACAGTGTAGTCACCAGCCAAGAAAATTAGAATAGTGGAAGCATTAAAGTGCACTAGTACGATTGCCTGAAAATTGTAATGCTTTGCAAAGAGCTAATATTTGTATTCATTCTAAGTACTGAGGACCAATTTTCTCATGAGAATGGCAGCAATTGGGATGTTATTTGTCAGACATTCCTTCAGGACTCCATTTAAAATAAGAGACTATACAAATTGTTGGGGGTGGCAACTTTTCTGTGTTTGGTTTTTTATCTTTTGTGAAGATCCTTGAGTACATAAGAATTTACTGATTTTCAGGGAAGCCTTGATGTCAGGACTTCCATATTCTTATCCTACATTGATAGAGGGTGCAGCACTTACTCTAGAAGAGAATAAAAGGTAAACCCCATACCCAAATGGAATAATCCAAGAAGAAAAAGGTGACTATTTACAAACTTGGGTTTGCTGCACCCATTATATCTATCAGAATTGACCAACATACTGTCTGTTCTATGAGCAGAATGGACTAGGAGTAGCTTTGCTTTAGTCCAGAGTTTTGCATAGACATTTTGGGGATCTGCATGAACTCTCCTGCATTGCTTTGGAGGTAGAAAATAGACTGTGTCATAATTTGCACACCCTTTACAGATTGCTCAGCTGCAGTCTTCCACCCCCTACTTGCTAATATATAATTGTGAAGAAAACTCTTGCTCTTTGTTAAAACCCAAGAAAATATATTTGAGACAGACTTGCCATGCAAACAAGAAGTTTGCATGTTGCTTTCAATTTTCATGGATTCTCATGTGCTGGCAGGCAATTTTCACAGGGATAAAAGGTCTTTGATCTTAGTGAATGACTTCCTTCTCTTTTCAATAATGCAATAAGCCATTTTATTTTCTGGCAAAGGTATTTCCATAGAAATGTTTTGGTCATATTGCTTTCACAAAAAAAATACTAGGAATTAGTCAAGAAGTCACATTGGTCAAAGGTCAGACAGATCAAATGGCTTTAATTTAGCAAAAAAACTAATGAGTAGCATGGGGTGGAGGGGGGGCATTACAATATGTTTTTAACAAAAAAATGTGGAAAAGAGCCACAGTTTTTGATTGGTTGTGAAACTGGAATTCACCTTAGCTTTACCCAAATTTGGAAAAAGTTCAACAATCTGCAGTTAAATTTCAAATAATTTTTTGACAGTTTCCATGCAAATGTACCTGTTCTTAAGCAATTTGAATGACTTTTGCTTTGAGAAAAATATCAGAAATGGTCTTTCAAGAAGAAGATTTCACATCTTACTTGCCAACCTTCACCATCTTAGAGTTCCCTAGCAATACTATTGCAAAGTAATTTATTGGTGCGGAGAAGGATTTCCTGTGCTACCCATCACATATTCAATTCAGTGTCCCTGCAGAATTTTGTCTCAGGTAGTCAGCAGCTTGAAGGACTAGTTTGATCAACTTATTTCTTCTTGCTGCAACTTAATTCTACCATGATTTTTTCTTGAACAGCTACAGAAAAAGCCATGAATGCTATAGCACTGATTGTTTTATTTCTGCCTTTGCACATTACAGAATCTGTTAACTTGCTTCAAAAGCTGTGAGAAGCAGCTTAAGCAATTTTGGGACTGCTTTGAAGACCAGTAGTTGCAAGTTATTAAATGCACGTTATTAATAATGGCTAAGACTGAGAAGTAGTGTAGTAGGCATTATTCCCATTGAAGATAGCAGCTCTTTGCCAATTGAGTTTGCAGTAATTATGCCAATTGTGAAATCTACTGAGCATAAACTGGAAAAAATAGTTCTTCAATATATTCAGTAATTATTCTCCTAACTACATTTTAAAAGTGCATCTGGACACTGGACAAAGTCTTCAGAATCTAAATGAGCCAAAGACAAGCTCTCCTCACAGCACAACAGGGGAATTCAACCAAATGCATTTATTATACTCTGAAATCACAGCTGACTTCTAGCAGTGCCAAAAAAGAGAGGTTTACACAAACTGCTCATAATTTTTGAAGCACTGATTACAGCTGAAGTGCTATTTTTGTGTGAACAAAATTTGTTACCAAGTGTCATATAATAAAATATAAACTTTGAAAAGTCCAAAGACTCACATGTTAATACAAATGAGGTCATAGGAGGAAAAAAAAAGAAAAAAAATGTTTTTATTAAGCCTTAAAAAAGCCAGGGGAAGCTGGGCCGAGCAATTCTCATAATCATTAGCTAACCTATCTTTGCAGAATTGAAACTTCTAAAGAATAGGAGACAGAAGTTTTCCTTTACAAAACTACTGCCAGTCCAGGCAAAAATAGCTGGTTTCTTTGATTTATTTTGTCCTCCCAGAGTTCACAAATCAAAAGTATCCAATACAAAAAAATTAATACCCTGACAAGAAGTCAAGGTGCAGTAAAGTTCAGTTTTTCTGAACACTGAAGTAGGGAAAGACAGAATGTCATTTCAAAAATGTCCCCTTGCATTTTTAGGAAGCCTCACGTGTATAACTGTTTGTGGAACAGACTAAGATAAGAAACATGAATTTGCTGGTAATTAAATTCTAAAGGTGAAAAAACCAAACTGACACCCTGAGAGAATAAGTGAGAAGTTTGTAAATCAAGCTCCCTTGGGGAAAATCACCCAAGATGGCTACACAGATAAGGAACATCTTTCAAAATGTTTTGCAGTGATTTGGCCATGTATGTTTCAATGGAATTATTTCATGAATGATTTTCTATGGCATCAATTATGTCATAGCCTCCTGGGGCTGGTTTCTTTTTCTCTATCATCCATTACTACCTCACAAAATAAGTACATTGCACAAAGCTTTCCTAAGTGTTAAGACTTGTATTCTATGAATCTGTATGCCTACCACAAGGAAAAGCCCCCAAAAATCTTTGATGTTTCACCCACAATTTCTGTTAACTTTGCTCTCTAGGATGTATTTTGCCTCCATTGCATTCACATTTTCAGTCCTTTATTGAGTGATAGAAATAGAGAACATGAAATAAATGTTTCCTTCCTAAACACACTTCTTCCAAACAGCTGGAGTACTGTGACCAGCTCTGGAGCTCTCAAAGTAGGAGGACATGGACCTGTTGGAGTGAGTCCAGAGGAGGGCCTCAAAGATGACCAGAAGTCTGGAGCACCTCTCTCCTATGAAGACAGTCTGAGAGAATTGGAGTTTTTCAGGCTGCAGAAGAGAAGGCTCCATGGAGATATTGCAGCACCTTCCAATACCTAAAAGGGGTCTGCAAGAGAGCTGGAGAGGGACTTTTTGCAAGGGCAGGTAGTAATAAGACAAGGGGACATGGCTTTAAACTGGAAGAGTGTAGGTTGAGAATACATATTAGAAAGAAATTCTTTACTGTGAGGGTGGTGAGGCATTGAAAAATGTTGCACAATGTTGTGGCTGTCCTACCTCTGGAAGTGTTCAAGGACAGATTGGATGGGGCTTTGAGCAATTTGGTCTAGGGCAAGGTGTCCCTGCCCATGGTAAGGAATTGAAATTAGAAGATCTTTCATCCTTTCCAATCCAAACCATTCTGTGATTCTATAATTGAAAACATTTTTCATATTTGCTCAAGAAGTTTATTTTTTTAAAAATCAGGCTTATACCAGAGTTACATCAGTTTGAATAAGTAAATAAACACAGATTGTTCTAAGAATTTCCTGTCATTTTGCTTATATATTTGATTACAAGTTTTGATTACAAGTAAGAAGAATTTTAAAGTTTTCAGCTTTTAAAATTTAGTGTAATTTCTTTTCAGTATTTAAGTAGAGAGAAGGCATTCAGCAACAAAATTTCATGTTTATTATGATGTTCCTTGTACTTCATCTGGTTTGGTTTTTGTTGTGTTGACACACCTTTGGTTCAGAGATTGTGCAAAAGGCAACCACACACAAGACACTGATGATACAATGGTACTCAACAAACTCCAGGACACATGGTTCACTAAGGCATTGCTTTATCTTTCAATATTTTTAGAAATTCCTGGGATAACAAAGAATAGATCAGATACTATGGTCCAAGGCTCAGACTGGAACCCAGGGGATCTTAACAAGGAGATTAAGGAGGTAATTGGCAGCAGTTCCAAAATCCCTGGTTTATCCCTGAAAAAAAAAAAAAACCTAGAATAAAGTTTGTGAACTCCTGAATTTGAAAGGTCTGGACCAAAACACTCATGTCCCAAAAAGGGAGAGTCTGAGAAGTGTCCTGGACTATAAAACAATGATTGTACTTCAAGCTTGCCGGTTTGAATGGCAAATATATCAAATGCCGAGGATGCCAAACAACAGTCTTAGTGTGGGAAAACATCTATACTGTCATGGAAGAAACAGCATGGCCCTAGCCTGACAGAGTCCAACAAGAATTTGGACAATGCTCTCAGGCACATGGTGTGATTCTTGCAGTGTCATGTGCAGGGCCAGGAGTTGGACTTGATGATCCTGATGGGTTCCTTCCAACCCAGTATATTCCGTGATTCTGTGATTTCCACTTCTAGAGAGTTTGGCCTTCTCACCCTGAAGGCCAACCCAGGACATTCTATGATTATTTTTCTTCTTTTTTTGGTCTATTTTCTTTCTTTTGGTTGGTTTGGCCATCTTTTTCCCATTGACCTTGATGTAACTTTCAGATGTAAAAATTTGTAATTGACTCAGAAACACTTGCTTTCTCGGATGTTTGCAATCTCTTCCCTTCTTTGGAGAGTTTTTTGGCTGTGTAGCTCCCAAGACAAGCAGGTAGACATTCTCCTGTTGCATCCCTCAACTCAAAGCACAAAACCAAAAAAAAACCCCAAAAAACCCCACAAACAAACAAACAAACAAACAGGCTACCACAAATATCTTTCATATATATTAATTATGGGTGTGAGTAAATATTCAATGTGATATACATCTCAGTCCTGAGAGAAATTATGTGCTGCAAAGACATTGCATGAGTGGGAGAACAAAATTATGGGGACAACTGTCCTTCAATGATTTAGCATTTGTTATGAAAGTGGCAGCAAAAAGATTCAACCTGAGATCCAGTTTTGTAAGTTCTGCCAAAACATTGGACTGGAAGAGATTTGTTCTTTCAGGAGGGAACTGATGGCTGGGATGCCACCTGTGCTGCTTGGTGTCTTTCATCATTGCAGAGTTACTTCCACTCAAATTAGGGACCTAATTAGCAATCACAGGCAGTGAGTTTTGTTGATAGTCTCTCCAGCTGTGCTGCTCCTGTATGGGTCAATAAAGCACAAGGGGTGGCTGATGCATTCCTCTGCAGTTGTTCCTACTGCAGCATCCTTGGTGTAGAGGGTGCTGCTTGTCATCCTAAGTCATGCAAATGTTCACCAGCACTGCTACAACCCCAGCAATTACAAATCAGAGCACTGGGCTCATCTCAAGGGCGAGGGGTCTATCCACAAAAGGCTACTGTTGCTGGGTACTATATTAGGAAGGGAGAACAGGTACCTCTGTGCTATACCACCAAAGAACCACCATCATTAACCCTGAATCTGTGCCTCAATGGGCCAACAAGGTCAAGTTAAAAGCCTTTCTTCTCTCTTTAAAGCCTCTCTGCATTGCTCAGAATAGGACTGAAGTGTCTGGAAACACTTTAGTTGTGGCTATCATGAACATTCCCATTCCCAGTTTGTAAGTTATTTTAGTTTAAGCCTATTATCCAGTTTTGAGGAAACTTATTAGTACATGCACAATGAATTTAGTTAAAATGTAAGCACAGATTGTTTTCCAGCTTAGCTATTTTTTCCAGGGTTTTGAAGCTCATGAAAAAACTCCTCTGAATTGAGGAGCCAGAGTATAGTGTTCTCAGCTGAGACAAAAATGCATTGAATCCTTCAAATCTTATGAAGCCACTCAACTTTGGTATTATTTCTGGCTACTAGGTTTGATTTCTACTGGAATGTACATGGCTGACTAATGCCATGAATCACTGGTGCTCCACTAACCTAAATGAAACTGGAATGATTCTATTTCCACTCAATAAAAAGTAGTTGGTAGGTGTTTTCAGGCTTTCAGGCTCAGTAGGTTCCTAAGGAAAATACTAATTTGTGAACTCACTCATAGGTTTTCGCTTTCCTTTTAGTTACTTTTTTTAAAATTAAAATTCCATTCAAGGGCAAGTCTGTTATGATTAAGACAAATCATTTGCCTCAGCTATACAGCCCTCCCTGTATTGTGAAGGACAAGGTGAAGGTGTGCTGCAGCTCCTCTGAGAGGTCAGTCAGAGGCAATGGGCTTACAAAAGGGTTGTTGGGCTCCTCGCATCTGCAGTCAATCTGGAGTTGTCTCCAACAGAGCTGCTAGCAACTTAATGTTTCTAGTACTCAGCATCATAACTCTGACCCTGACTTCAGTGTCTTTAAATAAGCTCAGTCCTTTCCTTGAAGCCATCAAACCTGTCTGCAGACCTCTACGTGGCACCCTGGTCTGCTCACTCCTTGATGCAGCTGCAGCTACAGTGCAGGGAGCTGAACTCATGTTCGATAGCTCAGTGATGTCCAGCAATTCCCTGGGCCTATTGTCTACTCATTGTCTCCTAGGTTTTATGCCTCATAAATTGCTATTTAGTCTGCAGCTTTAATTTGCACACCCCTGGACAGCTATTAAATACTCATCTTTCACTTTTGACATAACTCCACTCCATTGTTCACATTTCAAGGGTAAAATATGAGCAGGCCCTGACATTTCTGTATTCATTCAAGAGTGATACCAGCTAGAGGTAGGAAAACACATTACTCCTGCTTGTCTTCAATACAGTGTTACAGTGATTACAAAATTACAAATGTGAAATTACTTGAAATGGTGTATGCTGGTTTTGGATCTGCAAATCATTGGACAATTTTTAGGAAAAACAAAACAAAAAAAACCAGATTGCGCAATGAATAAAATGGGCAGGAAAAGAGGCTTACCATTCTTAAAACTATACAAATGTTGTGGTTATGGAGCAATAAAACCAAGGGTGTTTTTTCTATAATGTAGTGTCTATTCTATTCTGTTTTACTCACATATCACCTTTACTATAATAATATTGTAGAACATTCCAGTAATGAGTACAGTGACAAAACTAACATCAAACACCCATGCTTTGTGCTTACTAAACTCATGTTTTAGTATTCAAAACACAAACGATATGCCAAGTGTGAGATTTGAAGGGGTTGTAGAAAGGATTTTGGCAGATTTTCCAAGACTCAAGTCTAAGAGTTTATACTAATCGCCAAGGTTTTAATATAAATATGAAATTATGTCCCTAGTTCATACATTGGAAAAATTCCAGTAATCACAGTGGAGTTCCACTGGGAATGTGTTTATCTCTGGGTTTATTTTTTTCATACATCCGCTTATCTGGTTCCTAATCTGCAGTGTATTATTCTGTATTCTTTGAGGAAAGAGACAGAAATACAAAGGAAAGCCATGTAACTGAGATCTCCCACCTCATACCCATAGATATTGACACGTTATACACCCCTCTTTTCTTAAAATTGTTTACCAAACCCAGATCCAATTGTGTGACTATTTTACCAATTTTCTAGACACATCTGTAGTTTGTTTGTTTGTTTGCCTCCAGGTTTTACTCTTGTGCCACAGCCCAGTTGGAGTGCGTCTGCCAGGACCAAATACTCTCTTCCTTATCCTGTATTTGGCAAAACTACCTTGTCTGCAAAGGTTGTAAATGTAGCAACCAGGCTTGAAGGCTTCGGGCAGAAGCGTCTGCCACAGAGAAGTGCACCAGACTGGAATTTTGAGTGGCATCATCACCTGCTGCGCCTTTTTACCATTGCCTTTTATTCTATTTTCCCAGACTCAGTGCCAAAATTTTGTAGACATTGCAATAACTCTGTCTGCAACACTGAGCCTTCTTGAAGTTTTGGATGTGCCAGAGTTCAAGAGAACAGATATGTTTCTGAAGTATTCAGCGCAACAGTTTCATTCTCTTAGTCTTGTGCTGTGTGCTTCCCCCAATATTTGCTGCTGTTTTAAAAGATTTTTATTAAGTTGGCTATAGAATACCAAGGACACTTTTGTGAGATTGCAGGGTGAAAGGGGAAGCATGACATAAATATTAAGAATCCAGTTCTTGATCTCGGATTGCATGACGTTTGGATAAGTTAGTAAGAACAAATCCGTAGAAGAAATAATATAACAAAGCAGTTCAAATACATATTAAATATAGTTCATATATAGATTTGTCTTATATGTTTGTATGAATAGTTATATATGTCTGACCATTATGAACTTTCACACATTTCCAAGCAGTCCCTGTATATATACATATCTAAAACATCATTAGAATCTATCAAATAAATAGTATTGCAAACCAACGTTGAAACAAGATTGACATTAAAAGACATATCACAAGCTTTACATTGGAAGAAAATATTTATTCTTTTTAAGTTTGGTTTTTTGGGGGGTGTTTGTTTGTTTGTTTTTAATGAAGGTGACACAGTATTATTTTATCAGAATATCTATTGTCAACCCTCCAGTTTTGCAGTTCATCTGCACAGGCAAGGAACAATGCTCCACTGAAAAAGAACAACTAGCATATTACAAAACTCATATTTTCTTTCCAGAAAATGAGAAAGCTTCAATTAATAGAAATGTTTTTATTGTGGGTTTTTGCCTTTGTGATTAATGCAGACACATGGGAGAATGGAGACAGATAGAGATTTTAATGCCAGGCGGCAGCAGCTGGTTTAATGTAGCAACAGCAGCAGTTTATTGCTCTGAGAGCATGGTAATCAGTTCGTGTAATGAATGACTTTGCTTCTCCCTGCAAGTACTGCCTTGCTTAATACAGCAACAGGGTCCAGAAGAGAATTTATATAGCATTAATCTCACAACAAGCTTTCTCAGCTAAATGTGTCTTGGCTTACAAATAGGGTTCAGTTTAGTCTCAAAAGTGAAATAAGGTGTTGAAGTGGGTTACTGAAAGTGCTTTAGGCCACTATTTCTGTGAACAACAATTTGTCTTTTAGTCTTTTACTTCTTTAATCTGCATTCAACACCTATTACAATCTATGATGGTCCAAATGTTCCTATCAACCAAAAATTACTAATTTTTAAATCCAATATATAACATGTCAACACTGAACCTAATAAAAAAACTTCTTACAGATACTGCTCTTCATATTTCAAAAACCAAGCCACCATTAACTAGCAATCAGTAACAGCTTTTATTGTGCAGCCACAGGAAGGTCAGGAAAGTCACAACAAATAAGAGACTTAAAAGATCTGCCTTTATTTTTTAAGGCAAATATACTGAGAAATCACAAGGGAGCAAATAAGTTTTCATCCTTTTTGACTCTTAATGTCAAGGTGAGACCTTCCTCTTTCCATGAGTATAATTCTCTTTGTTTGCACTCCCCAGAGCTGATGAATCTCAATTCACAGATGATGACAGTGTACGTACATGGCTAGCTCAGGGTCCCCAAGCCCAACACTTGTAGAGAGAGTCTGATCCAAGCAAAGATTGACTACGTAATCCTAATACAATAAATCTGCTGTTCCAAAGAGTGGGATTTAGGGTGTGTTCTCATGCCAACTTGGATGCATGTGCCAGGAAAGCCTCAGAATTACAATGAATGAGTTGAAAATAGTTGCAATGTATACAAGCAGTAAACGTCTCCATTTCTGGAGCTACCACACCTCATGAAGGATGACCCAACGTTCCTGCACTTAAGCAAAGTAAATAGACAATGAACAGCAACAGTAGAAATTTTCTTCAGGAATGGATCTGTGATGGGAAAGGGAGGTCTTGATAACAAGATAAAGAAAAATGGATAATAATGTAGGAATAGGTAGAAGACAGAAAAAAATGCCCTGGAAGAGCACATTTTGCCTCTACAATTCCTATCTTCTATGAAAACAGCTCAGTCCTGTGAGTTTGAACTAAGTTCTTGTCATATGAAAAAGACAGTAAGGTATCTTTAAATAAAAAAGCCCCAAAATTATAGCTAGGAGTTGAGGCCTTTTACTTATTTGTTTCCTTTATATCTTAAAAAAAATTCAGAAAAGCAAATTTTCATTTTAACAACCAATATGCTTTAAGGTTGAGGTTTTAGTGTCATTTTGGGAAGTTCCCTTTGAAAAAATATATCAGAGTGGAAATATTTGCAGCTTCTTCAAAACTTCCTGTAGTAAACAAATTATGTTTTCCTTAACCTGCTGTAGCCACCATTTAAAAAGTTCTGGAACTATATTTACCCTAGAAGCTATTGTTGTGCCCTGTTCTCCAGCTATAAACCAATCTCGCATTGAAAATAATGGGATGTTTCGAAATACTGCAAATAACTGCTTAAATTTCAAGTATTGCACAAATTTTTATCCTACATTCTTTTTGCAGAACCTTTGGGAAAAGGCATTATGCTTTTCTGCTTACGGCCCAGGCTCATGCCTACTGCTTCATTTAACCACCTTTGGGATTAGTATTTGTACTCCACTGTCACGGGCACGCCCAACAATTATTATTCCCAAAGGAGCTATTGCAGTCATCTCGTTCATAAGGCTTCAATTAAAAGTCCTGAGGGAGGGCATTGAAAGAGGTATTTTATTTTAAAAGCCTTTAAACACTGCACAACTGCTGCATTCTGAAGAGCTGCCTGCCATTTCCTCTCAGTTTTTTCTGCCTTATAGTCTATCTCAGTCATTAATTCTGGCATGCTCTGGCAAACCGCTTTTTATTGCAGTTCACGTGTGCAATCATTTTGGTGGAGTACATTCTGTGATGTATTTGTGCTACTAACATTAGGTACCTAACTTCTACACCTAGATTAGGGGTCCCATCTAACTAATACCTCTCTGTAGGCAATGGGAAAAAAGCAGGATAATCCAGACGGAAATGCAGGGCAGGAGGATGTTCTCAGTTCTGTGATTTCCACTCTGGAGACGATTTTTGGTATTCAATGAGGGTAGCAGAGAGATGTCCGGCTCTTGGATCATCAAGCAGGCAGTCCATGACCAGCAGAGCCAGGCTGGCAGGGCAATTTGTTACATTAAATTCCCATCACAGGGATCTGGTAGACAGTACAGGTAAATGAGAGCATCTTCATTTCATTAAAGAGAAATTACTTCCTGTCCTTTTCCACTCACCAACTGTTCATAGTCCCTTTTTACCTCTGAGAAACCATACTGCATGTACATCATGGTTCTAAGCCATGGGAATGTTTTGGTATTATGACTCCTAGACCCAGAATATGTCACCTGTCCTGATTTCAGCTAGGGTAATTGCTTTTCAGTAGCTGTTAGAGTGCTGAGTTCTGGCTTAGGAGTAAGAATGGTGTTAACATGCTGATGTTTTGGTTTTTTGCTAAGTTGTGTTTATCCTAAGTCAAGGACTTCTTTTTTTTTTTGTCTCATGCTCTGCCAGAGAGGGGGTACACAAAACACCAAACTGGGAGGGAGCATAGCTGGGACAGGTGACTGGAGCTGACCAAAGGGGTATTCCACCCCAGTCATCTGGAAGGGCAGCTGATCTGGGTTTAGGAAAGCGGGTCTGGTGTTGGTTAGCTGGTAGTGAGCAACTGCATTGTGCATCACTTGTTTTGATTATTATTATTTACCATTATTACTGTATTTTACTTTTTATCAATTATTAAATTCAACATACAAGTTTTATTTTGATTCTCCTTTCCATTCAACCAGAGTGTGGGGGAAGGGAAAGGGGGTTGAGCGAGCAGCTGTGTGGTGTTTCATTCCAGCTCAGCTTAACAACACAACAGACCTTAAAACCACAACCATCACCCCTGCTGGTAAAGAACGATGGAGCTACCAACCTCCAAATTTAGGTTTTTCATTACCTAAATTTGGTATGTGAATATTATCTTCATATTACTGAACAGTTCAATTCATACTTCACAGGAAATGATGTGAAGAGTTTTGAAACCGATTTCTAGTATACCAGGCCTTATTTTCTTTCTTTATTATGATTTCTGCTTTGGTAGAGATCAGCAGAAGCTGACCATGCATTGCTATACCTACAAAATCTAGGTTTAAGGAATCATCCCCCACGGCAATCATACATCACCAGAAGCTGAATGCAGAAACTGAAAATTTTGTGAGGGTCTGAAAGTTCACATTTTTGTTTTTTATTAAAGAATGTGAGTGTACTAAGCATCAGAAAGGAAGGAGCTTCAGCATTTTAGAGGAAAGTAGGTCCAGTCATACAAAAAAATGATTTAACTGCTCTTCATGAAATGAAAATGCTGAATAAAAGGCTGGCTTACTTACTGATGCTCATAGATATGTCTCAGCCATACTTTAGGAGGCAGATTTATGTCAATTGCAAAATGGTTGGGAGCAATCATATGTCATGTGTTGCTAAAAAAAGAAGGAAAAAAGTAGGTAAAATCTACATTTTTTACATTTTTCAATAAAATTACTATTTCCTAGAGTATTTTAACAAACAACATTCCATCAGCATTATGTCAATATGGTCATATTACTCATCTCAGTTCTCTTGTGTTTTATTTATTATCCACAAAAAGAATTATCCCTATCCAAACTTATTTTAATTGAATTACAAAACAAAAGGAGCCTTTTCTAACTTTCTAACCTTCCTGACAAACCAGAATAGGGTCAAAGAGATTTGAAGAGTCATGGAAGAACATGTTTTAATTTACTTCAGATAGATTCGAGGGAACTTTGTTCCAGATGGTAACCTTAAACTTTTACAACAAACTCTCTATCTGTGGCAGTCCCTTATTACAATTAGATCCATATTGGTCTGATATTTTGGTGGTCAGGAATTTCCTGGTGTCATACCACCTATGATTATGTATGTGGCATAATTTATTGTGAATACATGTAATAACAGAGGAAAAGGTTTTAATTACAGTTTCTCTCATACGATTGTGAATAATTTTTGAAGTATACTCAGAGTAAACACTTCAGAAAACATTAAAAAATCCTCATGTATAAGTGCTCTTTTTAGCATTTTTTTTGTTAAAACAACCACTTAATTTCTACTTTTATTTGAAAGTTCTGATCATAAAGAGTATTTAGAGCAGTTTTATGCCAATGGCCAGTTTTAGATCTTAAAGCCACTTGTGTGTCTATGAACTGTGTACACAAAAAAGCACCAAAGTATTCCTGGGGCATTAGTTGTGCTTAGTATTATTATCTGTATTTCCTTTTAGGTTGGCACAAAAAAGCAAAAGAAATACAGTTTCTTTTGCGCAGATCTTGAAAACAACAAGATTTTGTTTCTAACAGCACCAAAAATATAATATTTACCATATTTAGGCTATGTAATGATGATTTATTTTTTATTTCATAGAATACCTAATATGGTAGGTATCACAGCTGTTCACTGCTTATTACAGGTCACAACTCCCTGTACGGATGTCTTATCTAGATCATTACCCAAACCTATATTTCTACATGATACACATGAAACTGACCCATGTTCATACCTTTATTATGCTATTGTACAGACTTTCTCCATTTAGAATGTAAAAAATAACTTTTTTTAAAATCTTGAGAGAAATTACCTCCTTCACCACCCCCCCCTACTAAATTAAATCAACTTACCTTGAATATTGAATAGCAATTTTTAGGCTGGGATCCATGGATACTTTGACGTTTGTGGTCTATTTCCAAGGGATTTGTGTAAGGTAACTAAGGAAAGTAAGAGGAGTGTCAATAAGCTTAAATTCTCTCCAGCAGGTTTAGCCTATCTGCTGGAAAATTTTCCATGCTTGTCAAATTAGAAAAAAAGGTTGAAAATCGCCTTATGGATGGATTTGATGAATTAAAGAAAGGCATTAACACTTCAGAAGAAGTTCTGCTGCAAATAGTATTATCAATCTTTTCCTCTCGTAGAAATATTCCATTCCAAGCTACAGCACGTTGCAAGTGCTGTTTTTACTTTAATTTCTTTTTTCTTACATTCAGATATTATTTTTCTGCAAATATTTTGCACACAGTATTTTCAGCTGCATGCTTAAGGTGCTTCCATTTCTCCCACTTGACTTAATTATTTTGTGAATTTGGTGAATATTTTATTTCCCATAAGTCATTACACCAGTGGATGTGCACATAATTTTAATTCAAGGATTACATTATTTCTTTATAACTAATATGCTACATTCAAAGTTTCTCATAGATTTTATACTGGTCTTTAGCTTACACATGGTTTACAGTAGCAAACATTCATTCTTTGCATGTTATACAAACTAAACTTCTCAATTTTTCAGGCACTAATATTTTCCTACAGATCCTGTCTTGATAAGGTACTCTTGGCCTGGAATAAACAAAATGCATTTTGACTGAAAATTCTGTGCTGATGGTAATAGCTCTAACTTAGAAAATATAGGCTTTAAATCACACAAACAAAAAAATCTCATACCACACTCCCACTCTCCCACCCACCTATTTTGCCACCATAATGAACACTTGCTGTTTCCTGTTTTCAGTTATCAGGCTTAAGCCTCTCCTCAGACCAGTTTATTCATTTTTTAAACTAGTTTGGCTTTATGGAATAGCTTTCACCACTGTTGGAATACCACTTGGATGTGTAATTTTCTGCTCTGTCAGGCAGAAATATCCCATTGTTTGGGGTTTTTTTTTCTTACATATAATCCTTGTCAAATTATTGTTTTCCCCTGCAAATCAGAGAAGCTCTTGTACTTTAAAGTATGGAGTACTTTAAAATCATCCTCCTATCTCTCTCTTGTCTTCTGTTGATAGAAGCTTTGGAAGCACAATGAACACATACATACATGTGTGGGCACCAAGTGTCTGTGGAAAAACAAGCAGTGCTTCTGTCTAGTACAGAGACAGGCAGTCTGGGAAGGTGCATCCCTAATCATGGGACACTGCTTCATCTTTCCTTGATGATATCTGTAAGGCTATGTCTTCTCGTTATGAAACATCCCGCTTTAGAGACTGCTGGAACAGATGAAATTCATTACATTGTGGCTGTTTGGAGTGTGGCATGGGAGGAAGGATTTCACAGCCCTCAATGCTTCCCTGTTACAGTCGACAGAGATAATCTATCTGATCTAATTAAAAAATTTACTTGAGAATGAGTTGAATTAGGCCCTAAATTTTGCTTTTTTTCTTAACTATTCCTCCAATTAGTCTATAATGATTTTCTAATACCATGGTTATCCAGAAGTCTGAGGGCTAAGGTCGGCTTATCTACTGACTTAGCACTCCTCCAATAGCCTGTAAGAGATTATAGGATATGCTCAGGTATGCATGTAAACCTTTGAAAAGGCTGTGTGTCTCAAGCCACAGATGAAGCTTTGCTAATTGGGTACAACTGTGAACATCTTGGCCATGGGCTTGAGTCAAGCACCTCTAATTCCAGGTTCAAAATTCAACTGCAAACTGCAAACTGGAGCCACCTTTACATAGTTCTTAACATGGAGCTAGAAAGAACATTAGGTTTTCACTTAAAAACCTAGACCTAAAATTTTTCACTGGAGTTGTGTTTCTAGTGAACCTTCTCCTGGTGATTTTCACACTCTACACATGTGTTCAAGGGCTGGGACTGCTTCTGATCATGTTCAGCAGGTGGTGCTTTGTGACAAACAAGGTTTTGCTGATCAGCCTGATGAGAGCACCTGGTTTTGTGACAAAGGCTGTTGTTCCCTTCCCACTGGCATGACTGATTTTCTTTTCAATGGAAACCAACATAAATGGAAATGGGAAGCTGATAATTTTTGAGCCTTGTTCAACGTATATCCAAGAGGTAGCTAGTGTATATATATACCTGAAACCTAAAACCTGGAAATCCTGGAGTTTATATGTAGCTTATGATGGCAGTGTAAAGATATTTTCAAGGGCTACAGTAATGAATTATACTCTTTGTTTCATCCTGTTAGTTGCCTAAGTTAATTGATATGCAAGAAATACTACAACTTTATTTTTTTAGCAACCTCTTCATTTAGAAAGTATTAGATGGTGCAGATATCTTAGCCTCTATTTTCCTTTGATATAAATTCCAACAAAATCAAGAAGTCTTATTATATTTTTCTTGATAGAAAATATGTAAAAGGGTAAAATGTGACTTAATGCTCTTATTAAATGCAGCAATTCAACAGCAAATCAAGTCCAGTCACTTAGAACGCATCACAAACTGACCATTATGTCTCTTTCATCACAATCAGGGAAAGAAAAGCTTTGAGAGTGATATTCACCAGACACAGAATCTTGATGATAATGTTTCTTAGGGCACTTAATCAGGCATATTTTATTGTAGGACAGCTCCATTAAAAAGACACTGAGAACTTTGCAGTGCTTTTCAAGTGTAATCCAGTGAATTTCTGAGAGGAATGTATGCTTATGAGTATCTCATTTTCTCCTGGATATTTCACAAAATCTCTTTGAAATCTTTGGAGTCATAGTAGGGATAAAATTAATCCTATTCCTGTTACACACTGATATAAATCAGGTAAAACTACTGAAAAACTGATGGCACAGATCTTTGGCTGGTTTCTGTCAGTTTAGCTCACTGAAGTTAATGGAGCCATATACCCACGTGGAGTCAATCCATTATTTGTTTTCATCACTGCATACATATGTATTTCTTCAACTGAATTGCCACTTAGTTATACATGTGCTATTTGTCCTGCATCATCCAACATATTGTATAACCTTTCTGCCCTTAATAATGCTAAAGGCATCTGGTAACAATGAGGCTATTCTTAAGGAAGAGCTAATGGGTTTTGAAAACATCTCTCTGAGTAATTTTCACTGTTGCATCTTTTATAACAAATAAGCCTTTATCATTCTAAACCACGTTTTGCACAATAATTGCTTTCTAGAATGCATGTGACTTATTGTAGAGCTCCTGCTAGTCTCCAAGTGCACAGTGATAATATATGAGACCAAAGGTCATAAGCCCCAGTATTTCTTCTGTAAGAGACAGCTCTTCAGCTACCAAAAGTAAATGCTTCAAGAATATAAAAAACAGGAAAAGGGCACATCCCCAATACTCTCCTCTTTTCAGCATCAAATAAAGCCAGGTCTGTTTCCCTGCAACAGTGACAACAAATCCTAAAGAACACTAAAAGCTGACTAAGATTTTTGTGAAGGATATGCTGGTCTGGTATCAGTTGTTTTCCTCTTTTTCCCTGTACTTGTTGAGAATCCAAATACTAAGCCTTTCAGCAGCAAAATAAGCTAAACTTGTCCAAAGGCCAGGGTGACTTGGTCTAGAAACATCACCCTGCCCCTGATTCCTCACACTCTCTCTAGACACAAGGGTATCAGGCCTGATACAGTCTTTCAAAGTTCACAGCAGCCTGTACTATCAGTCATTGACTGACATAAGATGAACTAAGGGAGTTTATAAATAGGTGAAGGATAGTGAAATTGTTCAGTTTGGTTTTATCAACTTTGACAGCTCCTTTTGTGAAGCTAAGCAGAGGAAGAAGATAGGATGTATTGTGTCTTGTATAGTAAGACTGTGACGCAGAAGAAAGTGCAAGTATGCATTTTGCTAGTCACCAGGGTACTCCAAAAGTGACTCATGTTGTCTTTAAGGCTAAAATATCCATCCATTTTAGATGAGAAAAAATAGCAGAAAAGCACACCTATTTTCAAGGTGAATATGCTTGCCATACTTGCTGCTGCTTTGAGAGTTTCATTGTATAAGAAATACATCACCTTTGATGGATGGCAAAAACTATTTCAGGAAAAGAGAAAGATACAGAATTTATTTATTAATTTGTTTTTCAGCTCTTACTCTGAACATGTGTGCAGGGTGTGAAGAAACACTAACATAGAAAATAGATCAAAAGAGGTGAAAAAAGATCAGAAGGAAAAGGAAAAGAAGCTCCTCGCTCAGCCTGTCATCTCCAAAACATCAAAAATTTTTCTGGGAAGACTGTATACCCCTATGTTTTATTAACCTTATAGTGCAACAGCCTGTGAGACAATGTAGTCAAACTCTTTTTATGTCAGTCCTAGCACAAGGGCGAAGAGGGCAATTTAAGGCAACTCTTGGACCAGGAATTAGTGGGTTAACTTGTGCCTCACCACCTGTGTCGGGTCACTGCCCATCTGCACTGCCACTCTGCCTGTTTGTCCTGGCCCTTCTGTTCCTTGCTGGCTGCTGCCACCTGGGCATGGCTTGCAGGCTGCTGGGAGGGAGGAAGAGTGGAGCCCGGCAGCAAACAACACATAAAGAGGAGAAGAAGGAAAACAGCTGAGAGGAACAGCAGCAAGGACTACAGTTGCTTGCAGTCCTGGAACAACTCCTGGCAGCCTGAGACACCTTATTACAAGGCAGTGCTCTCTTCATGGAGAGTGGATTTACTATACAGCTGTTAATTAAGCATGCAGCTACTCCTGTATTGTTTGCTTCCGAAAGCATTGGGAGGCTGTAAAATGTGATGTATGCAGTGTGTTAGGTTAGGATGGAGCAGCAATTGTGCTATGCTTAACATTCCTGTTGTCAAACAAACAAACCAGACCATGCCAAATGCGAAGCTTGCCCTAAAACACAGACTGCTGTCATTTGATATTGTAGATGATAGGTTTTTTAAAGCCACTAGTATTCAAGAATAAGATATAAATCTTGAAATAAATGTGTAAATATTTCTCTTTTTCTCTGGTAAAAGTGCTTGGAGATGGATGCATATGTAGTGAAAAATGTTGCAAATTCAGTGGAGAGCATGTTCAGCCTGCTTTGTTATTTCTATGGCTTGTATTATCAATATTTGCTGTAAAAAAGAGGACATTTGGAAGGTGTGCTTCAGAGACCTAGAGGGTGTTCAATGTTTGGTTCAAACGGGCTGGCACTCAGACGGCAGTTTTCTCTGGGCAGCCACCAGTGTTAAAGCAGGGGAAGCACAAAGAGTCTGTCTGTCTCCTTAGCTTTTCCCACCCACCCATAAATGCATTTTTACTGTAACTTGATAACCTTCCTAACTAAACCAGACACCCAAAAGCCTGTTTAACTCTGATACAGCTTGATGCCCTATACTCCAAGTATATTGTTGCTCTACACTCCACATGTAGCTGCATTTCAGTGGCGAAGTAAATAAAGTGTTGCTTATATAGGGTATTGTTACTCTTGTTGTTCTTACTAATGAAAAATTTGGTCTTATCCAGGCTCTAAAATCCAAGATCCATTTACTGAAATGGAAGTGTCTCACTATAAACCTCTCTTCAAAAATAAATGCCTTAGGGATAGGAAATGGGACTCTTATTTGTTTTTCCTTTAGGCTTCTAACTCAAATGGGTGAAAATTTGGTTTTAATTAAATGCAGAGAATAAAATGCTTTAAAAGAGGATCTTTATAACAATACTGTTTAAGACAAAAAAAGGATAATCCCTGTGACATGTCTCACACTCAGATGAAGAGTCTTTATATTTGCAATATCAGCGAAAACCAAATCCTGATGAGTAATGGTTTGGTAGAGCAGATCATGACTTTAAAGTATCAAAATCCAGCTTTGCAGTATTTAGTAAAAAAAGCACTTAATTTCTTTTTGGTCTAAATGAAAAATTTCTTTTAAAATTTTGTAATATTTTTTAGTTTAAAGTCAGGAGAAAATGCTATGCCACTCTAAAACACTGAATCAAAACCTGTACATTATTTCCAAATGTACAGATTTTTTACTGAAATATATTTCAGATGTGAAATAATAGTAATGCTTTTCAATTTTCTAATCAGGAGTGGAACATTGACTTCCTAATTCTTAATGGAATGAAGCTTGAATAATTAAAATAAGACTAGGCCAGGTTGTTAATATCAGAAAAGTAATATTTTTGCAGTCTCTGAAAACCCACAAAAGGAGAGCCTTTCCTATGTGCTGTACACTTCTGGTTTAGTAGTGACCCCCTTGGTGTCTGTGCTGCAACGTGTACTGTATTGACAGGACGAATTTCAATGCATGAGCTTGTGTATGTCACTGGCAAAAAATACAAAAAATAAAGCAATTCAAATAGCTTGGGTTTTGTAGGGGGAAGGGTAAGTTCATAGTATGGTATCATGTATTTTCATTTACATCAGTGAGTAATATATATGTTTCAGAGCTAACCCATACAAAAAATAACTGATGCAAAATGTGATGATAAAGGAGCATTATGGAAAAAATTCTTGGTTATTTTATAAGCCAGAGGACAATCTTGTTTTTCTGTCCTTAGAGAAGACTAAGTGAGAGAAAGGGAATACTACAAGTTGTGAGGACTGTAATCTTAAACTGAATCAGTAATTAAAAAAGGTTAAGTAAGTCCTAGCGCCAGGGACTCTCTTTTCATTATAGCCTTGTATGGTGTCAGTCACAGCAGGGTTCCTCCTTCCCATTGGGAACTCAGGGTGTTGTTGTGATGCAAGGAGTAAAACCAAAACTAATAATAGTAGGGAGAAAAAAATAAAACAACAAAAACATGAACCACACTCAATATGCAGAGTGTCTTTCTCTCTTTGGTCCTAAATACACTGTAGAGTAGAGGAGAAAGCCCAGCCACAAAACCACAGAAATATAACATTTGATGGGTTTGAACTGTGAGGCAGGAATCTGTTGCTGCTTTAAATTCCATAAACCCATTTGCCTCAAACAGGTGGAAAACCCTTCCATTACTAGAGGGTCAGCCTTGGTGTCTCTTAGTGCTTGCATCCATCACATCAAGAAATTACGTGCAGAATGATGCATTGTGGATGAGGGATTGTTTCATAGCTGGAAATTTTGTTGACCAGGTTAAACTAAGGATCACTCTTCTGCAATATGTTCAAACAGAGATGCACAAAGTACATTACTATGCTATTAAACTATTAGAGAAACAGAGATATCAAAGAAAAGAAAAATAAAAAGAGAAAAAAAACGTCTAAAGGTAGGGAGAGGAAAGGAGCTGGAGATGATATTTTATAGAAGTTTTTCCCATATGAAGTATGTAGGATCAGGTTTAATGTGGAATAGGCACTGTGTTCAGGACAGTTAAATTCCAGCAGCACTGAGAAACAGGTTTATAATTTGCATATGTATGAAGGGCCCTTAGACTCAGAATGAGAAAATAGGAAAATTTTCCATCATGGAAAGATATACTCTTCTCTTAGTTGCTTTAGTAGCCATCTGTAAATATTGTTCAGCGTGGGCGAATCACGAGGTAGGAGTGTGAAAAGTCTACCCAAGATCTGACAAAATGACTGTCCCCAAATTCTGCTAAGGAAGCAAGTGCAAACTCCTAAAGCCAGAATAAGTATTTTTCCTGCATGAGTTTGCAACCAATAGAATCAATGGTGATAACAAGACTTACCAATAAAATCCTAATTATTTTGTACATGGAAATCTGTAACACCTCAGAGTCTGGATAGAACATGGGGACTAATGATAAAAATGGTACACTAACATAAGGGATATTTTTTGAATATGCCATCAATGAAACCTTCAATGAAGGTCCTTTGGAATTCTCTGATACAATGTGGGTTGACACCTTCTTCTACAGGAGAGAAAATCCCTGCTCCATGGAATGGTAGATTCAGATAGAGCAGAGTTGACAAGCTTGCTTCCTGTGTCCCAAACAGCACAGTCCTCTGAAATAGACAAGCATTCCTCAGTTACTTTTCACACAGTTTAATTCCTGCCTGCTCAATTTCAATCATTTATACCAAACCACAATAATTTTTCTTTCTTTCTTTTTTTCCCTGAGCCTTACTTGCAAAAACTTCTTGTCAAAACTTTTTCTTTACAAGTCATAAGAGAACAACATACATTTCTTTTTCTTGTTTTTCTTCCTAATTTCTCCTTCTTACATTATTCTATTTATTTGTTTTTGTTTTCCTGCTTGCCTTGTTTATACTAATTGCAAATAAAAGTTTTGAAAATTCTGAATCTCTGACACCTATTGCTGTTGCTCACAAATATCCAGTATCAGATTTGGATATATGGCAAATAAGCTTTATATATCAACTAAACATTCTTGTCAATTGTATTAAATGAGTTAGCAAGCACACTGTAAGAATCATCTCAAAACAAATTGTTACTTTCTTCTCAAGTAAATAGAATTGGCTAACTTTTGCTGATTTTGCTGAAGATCTGTTTCTGCATAGCAGATGCAAACAGCATTGTCTAGATCCTTGTGTCTTCAGATGACAGTAGCAGCATTGTGCTCAGAGAAACCAGATCTGTACTTACAGTGATCCTCAGGGTATGTGTATTTTCATTGGCCTATGGTGATGGGGATGCAGTTACTTTGGACCTTATTCCCCCGAGATCTTATGCACTGCCACTGAAATAAACAGAAACTTTGTCCTAGATCTAAGAAAAAAACCAAGAATGTTCTCGCATTTTGGCTTTTAGAATTTGATCTCTGCATTACAGTCTGCATCCCTGAAATACCATTATGAGGGCTTCCTGTACAACACCCAGGGGTATTACACACCCCTTAACAAGATGTTTAACAGCCAGTACACTGAGTGTGGAGCCACACAAGAGCACCTGCAAGAAAATGCACATGGGGGAGAGGCCATAAGCAGACAGCCCTTTGCCTGCATTAGATCCCCAACCCCTGAGCTATAGGGCTAACCAGATACCTGAAGCAGACACTGATAGAAAAACATCAGCCTTCCATTTAAAAAAAACTGGGCTAACCACCACCAGCTTTCATTCAGTGCGCTTTTATTCAGTGGACTCCCAGCAGTTACTAGAACAAGCTGCCTAGATAAGTCTGGCAGCGAAATTACCTGTTTGCGCATATAAAGTAGTGGTTAAACATGAGCTAGCCATTGGTATGCTCACCATGGAGCTGCTAAGGATCTGCAGAACTTGTGCTCTTGAGTGATTAAAGTATTAAACACTGATGGTATGTGTTGATCTTGGGTGACTGATACATTAATGTCAGGCAGGGATAAAGAGATCATGATTTTTAGACTAAGCTCCCTCAATTCTACTAGTATGGCCCTAAGAACTTAGATATATTCCTGAGTTTGTACTTTTGTCCTTTGTTTAGTGAAAGTTCATAAACATGGAATGATCAGCATCCTTTAAATGAGTTCACATACTGTGTCTACGCCAAGCCCTGTTATTTACACAGGAATACTTGCATTATGCTGAGTGTGAGGTGAGTCATCATGAGAAGCTTTCAAATTAGATATTAATCAGGAAGCTCTACAGGCCCTAATTACTAGGTACCTGTGAAGCTGATACTGCATGTATGATGAAGGAGATAGCTGCACATCTTTCTCACCTATTCCAGTGAACACAGCCTGGGAATAGCTAAGTGAACAAGCTAACTCATTCACTTATATTAGAAAGCTAATATTGAGGTACCCAAGGTTCTGTACCCCAAAGGAAAAGCTTCTTTTAGCTTGGAGACATCATAACAGCTCAGGTGAAGACAAGTTAGCAGAAGCTTCATTGAGAAAGAGTATGTGTTCAGCAATGAATTTTTGACATGCAGGTGTCTCAGTAGTATGCTGCACAATGGCTGCTTCTCCCCATGGAAATCATTAAATTTACTACACTAACCTGCTCTGGTTTCTTTTGACTCTTCCTTTTTTATGATACAGTCAAAGAGAAATAACTTAGCATCCTTTGTTGTCTGAATGTCTAAACTAATTATAAAGAGGCACTAAAGCTTTATTTGCTGACTTGGCTTCTGTTGACTCATCTTGCTCAGTGTATAATGCACTGCTTTAAAATCAAGAGTACTTAGAGATAGTTTTGCATACAGATTATATCTGATGTAAGTGTGGAGATGTTGTTATCTAGTTGGTTCTCCTCTACTTGTACATGATTTAGAAAACAAAGGAGAAAATATCAGGCTTATCAATGGCCATAACCCCAGAAATATCATCTGTAATTTATACAACAGGATTTAAATTTCAGTGGCCATATTCTGTCCACGGGCATAGTCACAGCTATAACAAAACCCAGAAGGCTAAATCATCTGTATAGAATACTTTGATCTTAATTTGCATTATTATTCTCATAATCTATCTTAAGAATTCATTTTTTTTTAATTCCTTAGGGATGGAATTCTCACCAAATGTAATGCAGAGAGATATAAAGTTAGAGGAGAACCTAGATTATACCTGTCCCATTCTGCGACCCAGAGGACATCAGCTGTGCAGCTAGAAGGACCTCTTAAAGAAATAATGCTAGCTTGTGCATTTCTCTCAGGATGAGAGGATTCCTTCTTCTAACACTCTTTTTTGGGTAATTGGATGTGTTGAAGACTCTCACAGTTTGTGTGACTACAGTTTGTGTATGTAGTAATGGAGCTAACTGCTGATATATTTCTTTTATTCTCATTTTAAAAATTATACTTCTGGAGACATCTGGATGACTTAGTAGATAATGTTTGTAATTATAAGAAAGATTCTGATATTAAAACTCCTTGGGTCAAATATCCAGGGAACACTTCATAAAGTGCTTGACAAAGTAAAGAGAGAAGGAGTTTAAAAGGAAGCAATATTCATAATTACTCTATCTTTGCTTCACTCTAGCTTCTGAAAATGGCTGTGTTTTATTTGCAGAGTAGATTGCTAGAAAACCCTTCCTCTTTTCCTCCCCTGCTTCTGTCCTTCCATCCTTTCAACCTTTTCTCCCTTCTCCCTTCATCTCTTCCCTTCCTGTTCCTCCTGCCCTAAGCTACATGGGGAGCACAATAGGAAGACCTCCCTGGGGTCTTGGAGCAAGAGGAGACGTCCTGCACAGAGATGATGGGGTGCCTTCCAGCCAGGCGTCAGGATCGGACTCTGCCTCCTCCCTCACCAAACAGGAGGGACCTGAGCCAACGGAAGAATGCTGCAATTTTCTACTGGCTCTATACATGGAAAAGTCTAACTTTTTTTCCCCAACTCAGATAAGAGGAGCTAACAATCTGGCTGTACTTTTGTATTTTCTCCATAGAGTCAAAGGACTCTATGGAACCTTTTAGGTTCTTGGCTTTTAGGGCTACATAGCCGGCTCCTCCACAAAACTTGTGACAAGGCCACAACCAAGTCCATTAAAAATATATTGACTTGCCAAATACATGCATTTTTGCTTTAATCAGAGTTATCTGGGTTATAAAGAGTTCCTTAAATAAGCAGAGTTCCAGCTCTTGAGGTGAATGTATTTTATTAGGAAATATATGAGATGTTTAAAACGGATTTTATAATGAAAATAAGCAAGCCGCTATAAATGCAGCAATACTAGGTGGTGTCATTGTAATGTCGTGCATTCCTATTCTTACATGGCAGCCACAATGTGACATAATTTATGTGAGGGATTCATAATGTGCAGAAAAGAAATTGAAAGCACATTGCTTTTTGAAAACAAATCACAAAGTATTATTCTCCACTTAATCTATTCTGTACTTGCTGTAGCTCATTTAATTACCAAGAATTATTGTCAATCTCAGTTTTCACGTCCTGAAAAGGGCAAGTGCAGTTTGAGAAAACAAATTAAATACTCCTAACATATTTAAATTCACCTAGATGCCTCTAAGTGTTAGCTTTGAAGGAATTTTTTCTAGAGTGAAGACTTAGAGAAGGTACATAATTGTGGGACTAATATTATGTGGCTTTCTGGAGAAGGTGGTTTGCTCAGTCATTTAGTCACTTCTGTGACTTTCTTGTTATTATTATACAAGAAGTACTAGTTAAAATTGTCTGCTTCAATAGCATCATAAAATGAAATAACAATCCACTTTGCTGTAACAGCCTGAAGACTTCCTCTGTACACATGCGTATAATTTCAATTTTAAGTAACATAATTCCCATAAATGTCTCTAAGTATGAAGACTCAGGTAGCAAAAACATCTCTGTGTGGCTTTGCAGGGTGAAATAATTACTACTTATTCTGTGTCTTTATTTGAGGCCTGATATAGCAAGGTACTGTTACACAAAATGGTGAAAAGCCTTTTTATGACAGAAATGTCCGCTGTCTTTCCTACTAATCCTAGTTATATCAATATGGAACATGAAATACAGATGTAAGACATTCAGTATGCTACCAATTCAACCACTTGCTTTGAGTAGATCCTATTATACTCAGTTTGACCATTTGCATGAACTTCCTTATCACATCAAAATTATATTGTTTGTAAAGATTAGATGAGGTACCTGAATACATTTTCCTATTGTTCATCCATTTTTCATGACAGTTTCAGAAAGGCATTCCTGGATCTGTCTTGTCACAGGTTGTTTTTTAATCTACTTGTTCAACTGGGACATGTGGTCTCATTGTTGAATCTACGCCTTAACATTTAAAAAGGTTGGGAAATATGGGTCAGAAATCCCTCACAGAATGAGCCCTGGAAACATGCTTGTGGATTGCGAGTATTTTTTCATAAATCGTGGGGTATCACTTCCCCCATGGTTGCTTTAAAAGAAAACATTATTCCATTTGTTCTGCCCCCTTTTCCTTTTCTGCTTTCCTGTAGCCTATGATGGGTTTTTTTGCAAATAAAATGTTCAGGTATTCTCTTTCAGGAGAAGGCATCCAACTACTTTGTGGACTAAAGCTCACACCCCACAGTGGGGAGCAGGGTTCATGTCCTACCCATACCCAGGATTTTTTAACAGCCAAGCCACTCTGTGCCAATGGATTTCCTTCTCAGACATGCCCAGGTCTGGGGAGACAAGTCACCTTGCTGGTTGTCACAGTGCACAGCACTGTAGCACTGACGCTTCTTTCAGCACCTCAGTTCACCATCTGCCAAGGGGCAATTATTTTCCAGCTGCAGTTGTGCACGGAAGAAAGTATCAATTGCACAAGTACCACAGCAACAAAGGCAAGATGGAAGAGTATTAGTTATAATGAAGACAGCAAGAAAAAAACTAAAAGAATAATCTGAGGGACTCCTGAATGAGGAAAAATGATGATTCCTCTCTTCTCATGCTTAATCATAAGTGCATCAACCCCAGAATAAATAAAGTTCACCATTTTCTTGAGAAAGCACTATCTAATTGATGTAAAAAGAGCTTCTTGGTTTGCTTTATGATCTTGAAGGCCAGCCATTTACATTCTACTTGCTGACTTTCTAGAGTTTTCCCAGTGTATTTGTGATTATACATAGGTCTCTGTCTGAAAAAATGGTAGAATATCAAAAAGGAAAAAACATTTTTCTCTCTCCTTATATGTGCACCAAAACATAGATGTCTGGGGAAGTAAAAGAAGAATGTTTGTGAAAAACTGTGAACACTGATTGGCAAAAAAATGGATTTGTCTCTCTAATTGCTATTTCCAAAGTAATCTGCTTGTGTTCTACTTGTAGGATACTCAGTTATGACTGTCATCCAGAGTTGTAATTGAGCTGGCTTAGCATAAAGAAGTGGATGTGAAACCTGCTTTGATTTCTAACAGCCAACAACACTGTGGCCCAAGGCTTTGGGAGAAAAAGTGACACTCCAGCTTTCTGACATGGTACTTCAGACTCTTGAAATATGAAATCTGCAAAGTGAAAAGATTTTATTTAAATTTTTCTTCTGTTTATTTTTTTCTTTGTTGCTCTATGGGCCTGGAGCTACATTCGTTCAAGCCTTAGAATCTTTATCACAGTCAAATAAGCCCTGACATATACTTTGGTTTGGGTTTGGAGCTTTTTTGTTAAGACTAATGTTCATGTTAAAAAAGGAAAAACAGCCCATCTTAATGAAAGATCATTTCCAAAGCAGAGGACAACAAAGACAAAGCAAGAAAACAGACAAATAAACAAATCATAGAGCAAGGATGGATTTGCCACAGCATGCTGCTTTTGTTTGGGATAGAGTTAATTTCCTTCAGAGTGGTGAGTATGGGGCTTTGCTTTGGATTTATGCTGGAAACTGTGTTGACAAAAAGGGTGATTTAGATACTGCTGAGCATCAAGGTCTTTTCTGCCTCTTACCCCACCCACCAGCGAGAGCGCTGAGGGTGCCCAAGGAGCTGGGAGGGGACACATCCAGGCCAGCTGACCCTTACTGATCACAGGGGTATTTCATACCATATGTCATCATGCAATACGCATAGATGTATGCCATATGTATACATATATATATATATACGTATGTATGTATGTATGTATGACACGTCATGCCAGCACGTAAAGCTGGGAAAGAAGAAGGAACAAGTGGGTGTTCAGAGTGATGCCATTTTTCTTCCCAAGTCACTGTTGTGCACAAGGGATCTTTGCTTTCCTGGGAATGGCTGAACTCCTGCCTGCCTGTAGGAAGTGGTGAAAGAATTCCTTGCTTTGCTTTGTTTGTATGTATGGTTTTGCTTTCCCTATTAAACTGTCTTGATCTCAACTCATGAGTTTTCTCACTTTTATTCTTCTGATTCTCTGCCCCACTCCACTATGGGGAGAAGTGAGTGACCAGCCTTGTGTGGCTGAGTTGCCAGCTAGGCTTAAACCAGGACACATGGGAGGGAAGAATTGGGCTCTAAGTCCAGTCTAACCAGTACAAGCTGTGGAGTAGGTCATCTTCTGCTTAATTATTATGTTTTCAACTATGCAGATGCATTTTTGTTTTGCTTTCCCTCCATATTATTCTGATCTCTACTTATACTTACAGAAGAGAGCTTTTGAGAGGTACAGGTATATATTTGCCTAAAATACTTACTAAAAGACCACACCTTCGAAAAATGAGCTGTGCCTGTGACAGATATACTGAACTGCTACACCTTAAACCCAAAGTTCTCAATTCAATTGGAGAAGAATCTGTCGAAAACCTGTGCAGCCAAAATTTGTTAATTTTCATCAATCATAATCATTTTTAGTGGTAAAACAGTAATCCTTCAGCTTCCAACCCCTTCCAAACTTCCAAACAGATGTGTCAATTAAATGTAGTGGTTTTAGAGATGTAAATGTCCGTCATTCATGTAAAACCCACAAAGCCACATAAATAAAGTAACATTAATTTACTTGGATTCTGGTTCAGAAGCAAAATAATGACTTGTGGGACATCATGCATGTCATAATCACTAGACCCATCAGCTTAAAAATGTTTCTAAAAAGTATCATCACTCTGGAGTATATTGTTTCTGTGAACAAACTCCAGTGATGAGGCAGTTCTCACTGTGGGCCATGAAAGCTAAACCAGAAATCTGTTCTTCAGAGAAAGAGCACCAGTCTTTCTAATGTTTGATGAAAAAAGAATAGGCTGTCAGAAAGAAATAAAAAAGACCTGAAATCAGGAATCACTTAAAAAGAATCTGTGTCATAAGTGATGTGGAAAGAGAAGCTGAGTAGCCAGAAATTAACTTTGGTTTTGTATGTTTTGAGTTTTAACAAGCAGTAGTAGAAGAGATTTGAGTGGATAATCAGGGACATAGGGGAAAACTTCATGAAATTAATTTATGCACTTACATTTTTTCCTTCCTCAGTCATTTGATTCACTACAAAATCAAGTGTAGAAAATTTTCTGAAACACACCAGCTTTGCTTCCTGAGAACAGACACCTGGGACAGTTGTCAAAGCTTTATCTGGCTCAGTTGGCCTGGTTGTGCAGACCTACTTCTGAGGTTAATGGTGGCCATCTCATAAACAATGACAGATACAGACAGCCAAAAGAATGTCATGGACTTAAGCAGCCAGAACCCCAACCATATTCAGGTCTTCCAGTGTGAGTGCTGTTTCAGCTGTTAACCTGAAAACACAAAAGAGAAAAAAATAATAACAAAATTGAAGATGTTTCATTTAAAATCTACCCACAAAAACCCACATTTCTGTTTCCCAAATACTTCTTATTTGCACAAACTCTGCCATTCAATTGGACTTTTAATGGGGAGTGAAGAGGAAAGGGAACAAGGGCAGACCTTGCATTTTAGGCTAAAGAAGGAACGCTTTTCTTCATGCAGGGTGCCTAGTGGTGTTCCCATTTACTTAGAAATTCACAGGTTAGAGTGTGTGTTGAAGACACAAACATTTCACCCAGGTTCAGCCTGTCTGCCTGCCGTTAGCAGGCTCCCTGCCTGGAGTAGGTTGAGAACAGCTGTCCTCTTCCAGGCTCAGTTTTGCTGAGAGTTTTCCACTCCAGCTACTTGTCACTGCATCCCCTGAGGCTACTGGCACCCTACACAGTCTGACTGACTACATTAGCTTTCTAACCCACTCTGAGGGCAAAACCCCACAACAGGTTAACTTCAAAGTTTAAATAAGAAATAACTACTAATTTTACTTCAGCTTATTAAGGCATTTTCCCACAGGAAATGTTTTCAGCAGGTGACAAGAGAGCAGCTTTAGATGAGGGGTTTTTTTTCTCTGTCATAACAGCTTAAGGCATAATTTTGTTTGCTACACCAGAATCAAAACCAAACATTCAGGAAAACAAGCAGTATGTGTATCCCAGTGTATTTTGTTTTCATGGACAGGTTTTGGTAGTGGAGGGGGCTACAGGGATGACTTCTCTGAGAAGTTCCTAGAGGTTGCCTCCATGTCCAGCAGAGCCTATCCCTGGCAGCTCCAAGACAGAAGTGCCAAGGCTGTTCCAGTTAGACATAGTGGTAACGCCTTTGTGATAACTATTTAAGATGGTTAAAAAAAAAAAAGTTATTGCACAGTTTTAATTGCAGCCAGGGAAGAGTGGAGTGAGAATATGTGAGAGGAACAACTCTGCAGGCACCAAGGTCAGTGGAGAATGAGGGGTAGGAGGTGCTCCAGGCACCAGAGCTGAGATTCCCCTGCAGTCTGTGGTGCAGCCCATGGTGAAGGAGGTCTGCCCCTGCAACCCATGGAGGATCACAGGGGTGCAAAGATCCATCCTCAGCCCCTGGAGGAGGCCCACGCTGGAGCAGATGGATACCTGAGAGGAGGCTGTGACCTCATGGGACACCCATGTTAGGGCAGGGACCTGCAAACCCATGGAGAGGGGAGTCCATGCTGGACCAGGTGTCCTGGTAGGACTTGTGACCCTATGGGAGACCCATGTTGAAGTAGCTTGTTCTCGAAGGACTGCACCCCATGGAAAAGTGACCCACACTGCAGCAGTTTGTGAAGAAACACTGGCCATGGGATGGATCCATGTTGCAATAGTTCATGGAAGACTGTCTCCTGTGGGAGAGAATTCACACTGGAGCAGGGGAAGGTCTCTTCTCCCTGAGTGGCAGCAGGAACAACATGTGATGAACTGACCTCATTCCCTGTCTCCCTGTGCTGCTGGGGAGAAAGATGTAGAGCCTGGAAAGGACTGAGGTGGGGGGGCAGATTTAAGACTTGTTTTACTTCTCATTATCTTCCTCTAATTATGTTAGTAATAAATTCAATTAATATATTCAAGTCTTTTTACCCATGATGGTAACCAGTGAGTGATCTCTGCTGGTCCCCATCTCAATCCATGAACCCTTTGTTATATTTTCTCTGCCCTGTCCACTTGTGGAGGGGAGTGATAGGGTGACTCTGGTGGGTACCTGGCATCCAGCAAGGGTGAACCCACACTTGAGATAAGTGATCCCAGCATGCTCATCCAGCATCTCAAAGTCTTGCTAGAAGAACCCAGGCTACAGGTTGGCTGATACTCCTATAATGCCATAAGGTTTTCACTATATTTAACCAGAGTGACTGAAAGTATGTTTCACACACCCTCATTGTAGAGAGAGAATTACAGTAGGCTACATGACGAAAAGATAACACAGCTTTTGGAGACATAGCAAGAGGATCCTCCTTGAGAACTTCATGTATTGCTTTGGCCTTATAAAAGATTGTTTTTCTGAACTTCATGCAATTTTTAGAAAGGCCACTTTTTGTTTGACTTTTGGAAGAAACAGATTTCAACATGTGTCAAGTACTTTTAAACAAAATTCATCAGAAAGGATAACCTTAGACCTCCATTCAATATCTTAACCTTCAGAGACCCTTTGATTCAAGTGATACCACTGTGAAATTGTATTTTGTATAATTTCCAGGAGAAAAGCATAAATATTTCCAGCAAAGCATTCTTAATCTAAGTTTTGTTTTCTAAGTGTGTTTCTTCCTTTCTGGATCTTGTTCCTGTCATAGGAAACCTTTTTTGTTTTAATGGAAAAAACAAAATGGATGGATTCCACAGCTTTTCATTTCACCCACTCTGCAAACTCACAAAACCATAATATAAGGCATTTGTGACAAATTCTCAAGAATAATGTCTGAGAGCCGCTTGCTACAATGTCACCTCAGAATACTATTTCTGTCACTTCCTGTTTCTCACCATGCTGAAAAGAATTGAAAACATGACATTTCTCCTACTATTTGTGCACTTTTAAATTCTGATCTCAGCAGGAGCCAGGAAAAGCACAAGTCCACAAACTCAACTGCTGCACTCTAAGGGAAAATGAGATTCAGCACAAATGACCATTTCATTGATTTAGATTCATATTTCTGTACAAAATATTATTATTAAAGGCTTAGAAGAAATTTTCGGAACATGTGGCCTATTTCTGACATCTGTTTTACAATAGGGTGAAACAGATCCTTAGGTGTGTTTATTTCTTTCCACAGACTACAAAGTTGTGACCAGCTCTGCTGTACATGTTTACACTTCATATGTATCCATTTGGTCAGATAAATCCCTTCTTCTTTCCTTACCTACAGGCAGATACATCGGTCCCTTAATTGATCTTGCCTTTTTGCATCTTGCAATGACTATATTACATTGATCGAAAAAGACACCTCTATTTCATGTATATAATATTTTTCAAATACTGAAGAAGTTACAGCATCCTGCTTACTCAACAGCTGAGTAGAGCATCTAATCTCCACTAAACAATTTCCATCTTGCAAACCAATATATATATTAACTGTGCTATTTTTTCTGTACCACAGTCGCAGTAAGATAATTATATGATTTTTCCATTCGGAAAAGACCTCTAATTAGGATCATTGAGTCCAATCATTAACCCAGCACTGAAAATCCACCAATAAACCTTGTCCCGAAGCATCATATCTACATGTATTTCAAACGCCTCCAGGGATAGTGGTTTCACCACTTCCCCAGGCAGCCCATTTCAATGACTGACCACACTTCCAGGGAAGAAATTTTTTCTAATATCCAATCTAAACCTCCACTGGCACAACTTGAGGCCATCTCATCTTGTCCTATCGCTCGTTACCCCGGAGAAGAGATAGACCCCTACCTCGCCACAACCTCCTTTCAGGTAGCTGTAGAGAGGAGTAAGGTCTCCCCTGAGCCTCCTTTTCTCCAGGCTAAACAACCCCAGCTCCCTTAGACACTCCTTATAAGACTTGTGCTGCAGACCCTTCACCAGCTTTGTTGCCCTTCTCTGGACTCAGTCCAGCAGCTCAATGCCCTGCTTGTAATGAGGGACCCAGAAATAAACACAGGATTCAAGATGTGGCCTCACCAGTGCCGAGTACAGAAGGATGATCACTACCATAGTTTTGCTGGCCACATTATTGCTGATAATAGCTATGCTTCTTTTTGTAATTGTTATTTGCTTAGAAATAAAGACATTGTAGGTTTATCATCCTTGATTCTCTCTCTTTTCCATAGCTTCAATGCCAGATTCAATTCCACATTGTGAAGAAGAGTCCTAAATACATTTGACATGCTATTTACTTTATGGTATAATTTCTAAATAAAAGCTTCTTCTCTCACTCATTTAAGTGAAGTCAGAAAAGTGACCCAAAGAAGAAAATATCAGTTTATGACTGACAGAACAAAATTGCAAAAAATTGCCCCTTGTTGCAAAAGATGTTAGGAATGGCCAGACAGTGTTTGTTCAGTCATGTGGGTCTAATTCTGCAGCTCCTGGTTATCAAAGAAGAAATTTCTGGGTTTCTCCATTAGGAAGGACATTCCTCTGCACAGCCTGTCTACTGTGAGAGAAGAGTTTCCCTGTGCTTAATTGGTAGCAGCTTGTGAAAGCAGCTGTGTGATAAAGGTTTCGGAGGATAAAATCTGGGTAAAATGATCTTAAAAATCTTCATTGCTACTGAATGATTTATGCATAAAAAAAATGGTTCTATGTTATATTAAATAATAAAATATTGGTCAATGAGGAAAGGACTCTAGTATTCTTGGGAAGATCTGAATGTCATCCAAAGCCAATCCGTGGAGTTGACTGTTGGCAACTTAATTGCAAAACACATTTCCGTAGTAGATCAGAAATAGAATGCTTGAATTTGTACAAGTTAATTCCTGGTAGAATTTACAGTACACTAGGACAGATGCTTCCTCCTGTTTGTGTAGCACGACTAAAATCCTGAGCTGGAAAAGGGATAAAAACAAAAAGTGCTTGTCTCCATCCTTTTTATTTGTTTGTTTGTTTAAAGGTAATGGTAAGTTTTTTAGAACGTTTTTTAATAAATAAGTAAAGCAACCATTCTGCAATGAAAAAGAACCAAGCTGCCGTGGTAATTTTAGACCTGGTGATATTACAACCACCAAATAAGTACAGAAAACTGTGACTGCATTTCTTAAACATGTGGAGGGAAGTCATATGCAGTTGGAATGTCTCTGCAATCTGGGTTTGTAGTCAATCATTTGACTTCAAATATAAGTTTTCCACTAATAAAAGTTCAAATGGTTCAGATTGGCTTCTTATACAAAGAATGTACTAAAATCTTGGCTGTGATGACATTCATGGGCATGGAAATATGCTTTATATTAACTTAAATTTCTAGAAAGTGAAAACACTTAGAAGCCTTTTCCCCTTACTGAAATTTTAAAATGTTGCTTTGGGTTTTTTTGTTAAAAGTGCCTGGATATCTTAAATATATTGAAATAATAGAAGATATACAGTTTGGATATAATATTTTAGCTTGAACTCCTATGTTGATATCAAATAGTGATTATCGTAAGAAAATTAGGACAAATTTTACTAATGTGAAAGTCTCAGATAATTTGTTCTTGAGTGATTTGTGACTTTGCAGCCTCAGTGTTGGAGTTAATACCACTTAATACCTATGGGAAGTTAATACCACTTAATACCTATGGGAAGGCCGACTGTGAAGAAATTCAATTAACATTTCTTAGTGTTTTCAAAAAATAATGTACATTTATGTGGAAGTTATTCACTTAAATAGTGGAAACTAAGACTGAAATTACTGTTTCCTAAAAATTACACATTCAGCTTTTCAAATTTTCCTCTCTTTACAAATTTCAGGAAATATATTTTTAATAGAAGAAATTTATGACTTTCAAGTGGTGAAGAAATCAATCTGGATGGGCTGTACTATGCCCCAGTTTGTGGTTTCTCTGATCAGTCCACTTGTTTTTATAGGATGATTATGATAGTTCTCAGTTGCTGAGGAAGCCTTTGAGTACAATATGACTACAAAAAGTACAAGGTATAAGACAGAAAGACATTACAATACAGTGTTAACAAGTGAGTCATACTCATCATAAATATAAACCAACCCAAACCAAACTGAACCAGAAAAACCCAACCAAACAACCCCTTCCCAGAAACTGCTTCCAAAAGCAATGAAACAACAACAGCAACAACAATAACAGCAACAAAATCCAGCAAAAACAAACAAGCAAACAAACCCCAAAACCAACCCAACAAACCTATTTAAATTTCTCCATCTTTTTCCAATTACAATCTGAAGATCTGTAAAAGTCCAGTAAAGATCCTAATTATGTGTTGAATTGATAAATTCCATGAGATTATGTATATGATTAATTGCTTTGATATATCCAAGACTTAATTCTTAATGGTTAATTTTTAGTGTGGTGTGTTTGTAGTACGGCCAAAAGTACTTTAACTGTCGTATTTAATTTTGAAATGCAATATGTAAACACGATGATTGCATTAAAAATCCTAAGAAAGTGTTACAGAAAGAATTTTTTATCAAAACCTGTACAATATTTTAAAGTAAGTTTGCAATTTGTGAATACAGAAGTATATAAGGTTACTGTAAGCCTATTGCTGAGCATTTATTAATTGTTTTGTAAAATAAAAAAGATCTGCATAGATTCAAATACAAGAAACAGATTAAAAAAAAAAGTAATAACAATTTTCCACTGTCTGATTAAAAAGCAGTCTTCCCAAGGTAATCAAGCATTGCTTATCTGGCTTGAACTGATTGCTTAAATCTCTACTTTGTTGATTAATTATGTTGCTACCTTCATTACATCAAAAAGTGTCTGATATGGATTATTGCATTCTAACTCCAGAGAAGTATCACTTCCTACAGAAAGAAGTCCAATATGAAGCAATACTAAATAATTAAAGAGAAAATCAAAGATCAGAAGTGAAAATCTGACTTGCAAAGTGAAAATGTAACTTTCAGGTAAGCTAACAAAATCAACCCTGTACCCACAGATGCCCAAAAATTCTTCCATATCTACCAGAAACTGATGTTCAGTCTTTGACCCAGTCCCTTTCTCATTGTTGCAAACACATCTGGAGTTTTATTGTTTTATCTTGTGGGTCCCTTCCAACTCAGAATATTCTGTGATTCTATCTTTTAATGCTATTTCTCTGACATTCCTGTCCTCTCCAATTCTTCAGCACTTTGGAATTTTATGTTATATGTTTGATACTTGAAAGTTGGAATGAAAAAACAAATTGCAACCCAGTAGACTACAGTTCTCACACTTTCCTGGCATATGATTGTGATTTCATAAGTACTGCATGTGTATGTGAGCACTGTATATTTTCACAGTACTAATTTAAGGGAAAAATCCCAAAACATTGATATGAGAAATAACCTGAAGGTCGACATGGTGATCAAAAGAAGTAATGATGATCGGCAAAAACTGACTCCCATTGGGATTTATTACATATTGAGAAATTCCATCAGTTGTACTTTTAACTTTCAAACTCATGAAAGATCTAGAAGAAAAACTACAGATATATTAGTGAATTTGTACTGAATTTCGATACAATATAAATTTGCAAAAACCAGACAACTCAGACGATTACAAAGAAGTTCCAGAGTTGTTAGCAAATGCATAGAGAACAACATTAGTAAAGTATAAGTTTACAGATATAAAAAAAATAATTAAAAAGCCCTGCAGAACTGCAGAAGATAAATTGGAAAACAGGAATGCCAAAAGTATCTCTGAGATTATATTAGACAGCAAACAAAGCATAGTAGGATTTTACATCATGTTATGGAAGAAAACCACCAATGCAATTTTAAAATGTCTCCGTTGAGAAATCATGCCATGAAGGACAAATATAATACCTATTTATCTTATCCTGCAGGATATATACCTTGGATAGTTTGTTAAAATTTGAGGACTGTGTTATCAATTAAAAAAAAAAACAAAAAAAACCTGTAACTGAGCTGTTTAAGAGATTAAAAAAAAAAGAAGATCAAGGGAGTTAGAATAAAAACTAACTGATTAACTCAAAGCACACAATAAATGACATTGAACACAATGACACTATTCACTCACTTTAAAAACTCTTAAAGTTCCAATACTCATTTCTAGATGTGGATGAAATTTTGTGGCTGAGATTTTATTTTCTAGGAACATTTTTTAACAGAGAGTGATAGTATTTTTGAGAAATGTATGAAAAATGAAAATTTTAATTCATCACGATATGTTTGTAGTGAGAGAAATATGCCATAGGAACAGGAATGTGCAAACAAATAAACCCATATTTAGAAATTAGTCTTTTTAGTTGCCATCTTTAGTTTCTCTGTGTCTGTCCTCCGAACAAAAAAAAATAATTTCTCTGCTTAGTACCTTGAAGCAGAAAGTCCTGAGAGACTCCCATCAACTTACTTTATTGAGGCAATAATCCACTGCTCTGAAGGGAATAGGCATGATGACATACTGTAAGTACTAAGGATGCATCAACACCCAAAAATGAGATGATGCTGATTAAAAAAGAAGGTTAGAATTTGGATTCAAGAATAGATATGAAAACAGGGAAATTAGGTCAGAACATTAGGGGAAAATTGGCAGAAAAAACAAATTGGTGGTTTAATAGTGAAGGTGTAAGGACTATGATCAAGTGTATATGGATAAAGCCTAGCACACCCTACAGGAAAATGTAAATATAGTAATAATAGATTTCAGGAAATTTGCCTTGAGAACATTTAAAATTAAATTGTCTGCAACACTGTTGTCTTTGTGGTGAATGGCAGTTTTTGCACTGGATAGGGAAGGAACAAATAGACCTTTTTCATTATAGGTGTCTGGGTTTGTTTGAAGAAAAATTCTTTTAAAAACTTGAGATTTCTCAAGAATGTGGTGTCTGATGTCAGTATTACAGGGAGATTGTTTCCCTTCCTCACTTAGTACTCAGTCAGTGTAGCAAATAATCTAAATGTTTGTGTAATTGATGCAAGATTGTGTAGTGGATGCAGCCATAGATGGTTCTGCTGCAGAAAACAGGATGAGAAAAACACAAATGAAAACCAAATACCATGTCTGGATTATGTTGTACACGTGGTAGTTTGTACATCTGAGAGGAGGAGGGAGAGAAATTGAGCCAGTGAGGGCAAATTCCTCAAATAAACAGGAAGAGGTTGTGGTTTCACCTGAGGGGGAAGGAAGTACTTTGGCTTCCCTGTGCTAAAAAATGTAATTCATCACTGCCCAGTATGCCCTGTGAGCATGCTACTTCATACGGCACTGGTGAAGAAACTTCAGGGACAAAACACATTACTGACTTCATTACAGTGTCATGTCCTTTCACTGTCCCTCTGTTCTTGGCACTGGTGAGGCCACACCTCAAATCCTGTGTTCAGTTCTGAGAAGAAAGACATTGAGCTGCTGGAATGAGTCCAGAGAAGGGCAACAAAGCTGGTGAAGGGTCTGGAGCACAAGTCCTGCGCAGCTGAGGAAGCTGAAGTTGCTTAGCCTGGAGAAAAGGAGTCTCAGAGGACACCATATTGCTCTGTACAGCTGGCTGAAAGGATGCTGTAGTAGGAAGGGATCAGTCTCTTCTCCCACATAGCAAGTGGCAGGATGACTGGAAATGGCTTCAATTTGTGCCAGTGGAGGTTTAGCTTGGATATTAGGAAAATTTTCTTCCTTGAAAGGGTGGTCAGGCATTAACACGGGCTGCCAAGGGAAGTGGTGAAGTTACCATCCCTGGAAGTATACAAAAGGCATGTGGATGTGGCACTTGGGGATCTGGTTTGGTGGTGAACAGAGTGGTGCTGGGATAATGGTTGGACTGGATGATCTTAGATGTTTTTTTCCAACCTTAACAATTCCATCATTCTGCTCGAGCAAGAACAATTAGAAGCACATGCACTTTTTTTTGTGAATTTGTTTGGATTTTAATTCTTAAAGCTGGTTCGTTTTGTATGTTCAGCTCCTGAATAAATATTTAGGTACCTTATCATAGACAGCAACACTGTTTAATGTGTTTGTTTTCAGTTTGCTCTGTAAACACTCTGTATGGGATATACAGCTCAGGGGCCATGAAAGCAAGCAGCTGAGAGGAGTGCTACTCGTGCCTTGGCCTGGCTGCTGCTGGAAGAGCCAGGGTGAGCATCTTGGAGGGGTGTAAGATACTCTGAGAAGAGAGAATAGGCTCATAGCTAAGCATTATTCATAGCGAAGAAGTTAGACTCTTGGAAAGTAGAAGGAAAAGAAAGGGTCTACCTTATAAAGATATTGTTACAAAGTAAGAGAGTCTCTCTTCAATAATTTGCTTTGCAAGGCAGGTTTACATGTGTTGGTGATTGTAGTGGTGATGATGATAGTTGTGCCTTGTATACTTCAGTGTGTATGATGAATGGTAGACAGAACTGTTAAGGAGGTTTTTGTCGTACAAGAGAATGATGTAGGTAAAAGGATCACAGAAAGTTCTCAGAATCTTACCCAGGCAGCTATAGATGAAGGCTTTGAATTAAGGCCTTGGAACAGACGAGACTTATTCGAATGGTACAAAACAACTAACGCTGGATTTGACCTTTATTCTTGAAATACACCCAACCTTTCACAGCATTAAAATCGCTGTGGTGTAAAATAGCACTGCTTAGAGCAAGCAGAAGAAGTGCCTTTACATAGAAGAGCTATGAAACGCAAGGCAGTCGATAAGTGACAAAGTTAAGAGAGTTTCTTTATGGTTGTACCAAGAGGGGGAATTGTGGGGAAACACAAAAGGTGGAAAGGATTTTAGGAGTGAGAAATAAAAGCAGGCTTCAGAAAATAAAGCAAAAGGATTTAGAATACAGCTTTGTCTATGAAAAACTAGAAGAAGATACAGTTATGCAGCACCAAGGACATTGAAACAATGGTTAGGGTTTCTAGGTTTGGCCTAGATAGATGTTGGAGTTGCAAAAAATATGCTTAGCAAGATAGATAAGTTTAAGCCTTATAATGGGATATTGTATATTGTTATGTCAAGGCATAACAAACCAGTATTGTATTCAACAGCTGTACAGTGCTGTTTATGAATTGGTTAAGACAGCTGTCTGCAACTTTTAGGAGCATGCTGATTTGCTAAGAAGCTTTTAAGAATGCTTTGCAACCAGGAAGTGTTTGGACGTCTCAGACACGTGAGCCTGGTACCATCTCTTGTGATACTGATGCTGAAATAAAATAATAAAAGGCTCCGGAAACGCTTGCTTGGGCTCCCCGTCCCGCTTGTTGATGAAGATGCTGACAGGTCAGCACCGGTATGCTGCAACCTTCCTAGAGAGAGCATCCTGCAAAGAACAACTCTTCCAGGGGCTGTGGCAGGCCTCTCTGGGCGGCAGGGGATTCCAGCAAGTGTAGCGATTTCTCAGGTACAAGTGATATCGGCTCTTGTGGTTCAGCTCTTTGTGAAATCACCCAAGGCGATCTCGGGGACAGAGAGACAGGAGCCTCGCTTGGCAGTTCCACAGAGGCAGCTTTTATTGTCCAGCAGCTCCTGTGAAGGAGAGGCCAGGGACAAGACTCCCTGCTGAGGGGCAGAAACAGGGGCTTTTTATGGGAAAGGCAGGGGCTGGAGTAGAAACCCACTAGCCAACTGGGTACTGGGTATTACCATATAGAAACAAGGCATGCTGGGGGTGGTTCACTTTGTCACCATGGGGTAGAGGAAGGTTGTTTATCTCTGGGGAAAGTCTTTTTGGCCTCAGACCTTTCTCCTCCAAGGGCTCACAGCCCTCCACAATTATCTCTCAGTATGTTCTGCTCTTCACCTGTCATCTTTCTTGGAAGAGGTAGCAGAAGGTGGCTTGTTTTGCTTTCAATTTCTGCAAAATTAGTCTTCATAATTACTCTGCTGCATAATTTCACAAGCAGCAAAGAAACTTCTCCAAAAGTTCTTTGATAGTGACTTTGTGTGAAAATTCACCATCTTTGTTCATGGTGCTTGATTAATCTCCTGGCTCACATAGTGGTGTTTGTATATCTCTCTTTTTGAAAAGACCATAACTATTAATACGTGTGAGTGACTATTATTTTAGCAAGTTATTTGCTTGAAAAATGAGCATTCATTCCAAAAATGCTCAAAATAAACTTCCTTAGAGAAGTACTTGTGAAGAGTGAATAAATAAGAAGGGCACACGTGCAGTGAAATCACTGGTGGATCAAAATTTGCCTCAAAGGTTCTTCAGAAAAAAGCCGCAAGTGCTAGCAGATTTCCAGGTAGAAATAAGCATTCTTGATCCTCAGAGAGTAGCAGCTGCTCCAGTGAAACACAGCAATAAGTGTACACATATATATAAATATTCAAAGTCAAGGCGGTGAGTTAGCCATCTGAATCTCATTGAAAATAATGAGGAACATGTGGCCAAATCCCTGTTTGTAACATGGAAAATTTATCCTAGTAGTTCTACGTAACATGAAAAAAATGTTAAATGATGAAACATTGCAGCTTTTAAAGACTTTTTAAATGCAAAACCCATCTTAGTCAAGTAACTAAAAAATTGTAAAAACCCCATAAACATCTCGGCTGTGCTTAAAGAAACTAACAAACATCAATCACTGTAATTTAGAAAAATAATCTCCATCTCATGTTAATGAACTAGACAAAGGATGCTTTACTATCTACTGGCAATACCTGCTGCTTGTGTCTTCTATAAGGGATACAATGTAAAGTAGGATTACTCTAGGGAATTCTGCCTTTTGCAGAACCTGCATTTACAAGTGGATGAAAAAAAATGCCACCAAGTCAAGAATTCAGCAATGGTACCTAAGTAGCAACCATTTACCCCCAAAATTACAAACCAGTTATAAAATGAATGCTTAAATCACTAATGACATGCATATTTTTTAAGGCTGGCATAGGCACAGACACCAGCTGCAAGAGGAATTATTGTAAGTTAGAAAGGTCTGTTATGTAAATGGAAGTCTAAGGTGAAGACTCACCCTGTTGGAGACATGCAGAGTTTGAAAAAGTAAAATGATGAAAGTGGTAAATTTTTGTTGCTCTTTGTGTGGTGTATACATTCTACCTTTTAAGTTTCATTCTTTCAAGACTTTGGAAGAGAAAGAAGCTGAAAACTCTTTCTCTTTGTTTTGCTTTTATTGCAGTGTGAGGAGAAACCCAAATTTTGCAGGACAAAATGGATGATTATCTCAGCTTGGAACAAGATAAGTAAAAACATGCAGGAGAACAGTACATCTGTGTATGTCAATCAACAGATAGTCTTTAGAATGAGTCAAATGACAGAATATATGGAAAGTGAGAAAAGCCCCACAACGCTGGATAAAAATTCCATTGTGCTCGTTTCTATTACACTTCAAAACTCTTCAGTAGGGTTCATGACATATCAACTCATCTGAAAAGAAGCATGGGTTTTCCAGCATTCAGACTGGAATCTGTAAGGGCTTCTCAAAGAGAAACTGATTCCCAGAAGTTTTGGTCCTTAACCAGGCAATGCCTGTAGACTGTGATTGCCTTTAACTTCACCAGGAAGATCAGCTCATGCTTAAACAGAAAGACACATGAGCTGTGCATGTAGAACCAAAACCATTTTAAAAATGCACAGTTTTAGGGATTTTCCCACAGAATTTTATGAGATATTTAAAAGTTTTCATTTATAAACTGATCCCTGGATAGACTTTCTTGTCCTCTTTATGCACTAAGAGTATATATATTCAAATAATGATTTTAATTTTAAATCCATCTAATCTCTGATATCATGACTCTGGTCATGCAAGCATGCAATCAGTTTATGGATGCAGTCTCACTGATTTATATATACTGTACATTTCAGCCACAAGGAAGTTCAAACACAAGGGAAGTTGACTGCCATGGACTTTCTTCTTTCACTGAAAAACCCTTACAGTTTTGCCACTTTTATAGATAAGACCCACACTGTTCTCCTGGGTGGTACAAATTTTAGCCAGGGTTCACTCTGATGAGTGATATTTTGATGAACTATTTAACTTCTCTGAACATATGAAAAAGTTACATCAGACAGAAAGCTCTATTCGTGCATATAACAATGCCCTTCTGCTTGTACAATTCTTATTGGAGCATAGGTTTAATCCTATAAGCTATAAGCAATTCACTAGTTGTCTGACACCCTTTGTTTTTTTAGTTAATAATTTTCATGCATCTGGTTCTACTCCTCTCTTACTCTCCATTTATAAAAGAGAAGAACTTATTCTCTGTCTACAAAGTAAACTTTTTTTCTTTTTTTAATTTAACACTTTTTCCTTTAGCCTATGAGTTCAACATACTCAAAAAGAAAGAGTGTTTGAAGTGTGTTGAGCTGAAGTTGTGAACTGTTTGTATACATGATTGTGGATTTGCTGGAAAACCTAACATTTTTCTTAGTCAGATGGACTATGATTTTTCCACTTTGCTTTGGCAGACACCTCACACCACAGTGCACGTATGCTTTCCCATAATTACCCACTACCAGTTGTAAAGCGTTGGTCTTTGTTTTGAAATTAGGTTTCCATAATGCATGTAATATAAGATGTAAATTACAGAGTGCTGAAACTGATGTAAGAGTACATTTAATCTTTGACCTATACAATAAATTGTTGCTTTGAGGCTATAAAATTCATTTAGGCCCCAGGTTGTTGTCAGGGAGGCATATCAGACAAATAAACTAATGAAATTTTTTATGCTGAGTGTTTACATAATTACTAGATAGCTTTGTTTCATGGAAATATGTAAAATCTTCCTCACCACCTTCAATTCTTCCAAACATAAGATTTTAAAAATCTCAGTCACTGAAACAGAAACATGCATGTGATTTCATACCACACTGACAAGGATTTGATTTCTTTCCCACAATAGAAGTTAAATCTGTCAACATCTTTTCTCTTGAAAAGTATCTCCAGTTAGAACATTACTCGCATGTTTTACAAAATCTCCTTTTCCATGCTATTCTTACTTTTCTAGGCATTCAGAAATCAATACTTCCCTTTAGTAATTGGGTACAATAGAAAAAGCCATAGGATGAGGAAGATGAGGAAGATGGTTTATGAGACAAAAAATAGGAGAAGTCTACTTAAACCATGAGAGAAACTCATCCTACAGATATCAAATAAGTGGGAATAAGCCCTTGTACATGTGTCAAGGCATACATATTGCACATACATATGTATTTAGTGTCTTTGACCATGCCCTAAGTTTTATGAATCCTAAAAAATCATGCTCCATCCTGGTGTGCTTGAGTTTTCCAGGCGAGTGATCTCAGTCCACACCATTGTCTAACTCAGTGATATCTAACTGAGTAACTGTCATTTGCTATCTTGGTTTTCTGAATGCATTTTACCAGATTTTTAAGGCCATAAGGCAACTCTGTGGTCTAATATTAACTTCAGCATAATATGGACACCAAAAAAAAAAAAAAAAAAAGTATTACTGTCTTGATCTTCTATGAACTGAGATATGAAAGCTGGGAAAAGTTCATAGTTTGCAGATGGGAAATACTTTGGCTATTGCAGAAAAGGCTTTGTGGTATATATGCAAAGTACATTCATCTTCAGATCCAGCAAATACCAGATGTATTTATGCACTGTTACATGGTTACTTAGTGATAAGACTCTCTGAACACAGCTCTAGTGCCTTTATGAGATTTCCTGCAGCTTTGATTTCTCCTGTCCTTCCTCTTTTTTTGCTGGTGGTTGGTTGTCTCAGTTTTTGTTGGATTTTTTTTTTTTTGCCCATAAGAAATAAATATTGGCATATCTGTGTCGATCTGTATTTTGGGATTGTTCCACATCACACTGAAATGAGCCAAAAGACTTCCACTGAATTCTTCAAGTCCCTCATTAGGCTCTGTTTCTCTTCATCATATCATATCATATCATATCATATCATATCATATCATATCATATCAGTTAATGTCTTTTATTACTCTGGACCTCTTTTTAATGCATGCTTACCATAGTTTCTCATAAAAGTAATATTTTCAAGCACTCTGCTTACCTGACTACCACTGCAATTCCAAATCTATCTATCTATCAATCACACCCATGGCCAATGTACTCACAAATCTAGACACCTGGTAGTCCTACTATCTTCTGTGTGAATAACATATTTGAATATTTGAAAATATACAGAGTACTCTAAGGATATCAGGATACTTGGAGGACTGTTTTGATAGCTCAGAACAAGGTGAATCTTCTTGTAAGGACATTTAGGAGGAATAGACACAACACAACTGATGGGGGACCTGTAGAATCATAGGATGCTAAGGGATTGGAAGGGACCTTAAAGATCATTTGGTCTCAAGCCCCCCCCTTCCCCCAGCCATGGGTAAGGACACGTTCCACTCAGCCATGTTGCTCAAGGCCTTTTCCAACATGGCTTTGAACACTGCCAGGGTTAGGGTGTCCACAGCCTCCTTGGGCAACCTGTTCCTGTACTTCACCACCTTTACAAAAAAAATTTCTTCTGTATATCTAACCTAAATTTCACCTCTTTCAATTAGTACCTGTTACTCCTTGTCCTTTCACTACAATTTCTGAAAAAGAGTCTGTCTCTGGCTTCCCTGTAGGCCCCGTTCAGATACTGGAAAGTTGTTATGAGGTCTCCACATCACTTTCTCTTCTCCAGCCCCAACATACTCAGCCTGTCTTCATAGCGGGGGGTGCTCCAGTCCTCTTATCAGCCCCTCTGAACTTACTCCAACAGTTCCACGTCTTTCTTAGCTTAGTGGCTCCAGAGGGGGATGCAGTGTTCCAAGTGGGTTCTCATGAGAGCAGAGTAGAGGGGCAGAATCCCCTCCCTCGCCCTGCTGGCCACGCTGCTTCGGATGAAGGCCAGGATTCTACGCCAAGATATAACTACATGCACATTACTGTGGTTCCCCTACTTCATTCAGTGTATCTGGGAAGAAAATGAGACTCTGCAGCTCTGAGCATCTAACACCTTTGGGATGCACTGGTCTTCTTTTATGTGAACTGCATATTGAGCATAGCATTAATCACCTGCATTTTGTATATGTCTGGCTTATTCTAACCATATGGAGAGGGCGCATATGCTCTGAGCATACCCTGAGGCTGTTTGGCTGGGACCCACAGAAGATCAGCAGCTCTGAGCAAGTTGCACTGCTAATCAGGGGCTCTCACACATCTTGACTCTGTCACTAAATCTATACCAGATTATCCTAAAGGTGTTATACACATGCAAAGATCCCATCCAGAAAATAAGCAGGAGAGTCAACAGGTTAAAGGCAGAAGGGTCTGGTTTTAATTGTTTACCTCTTGTTATAGTCTTCCCACATATCTTTCCAAGTTCAGGTTTTGCAGTCTCACAACCCAAACAGTGACTTTCTTTACCTTTTGGTGGAATACTGGCTGAATGCATTCACCTGCATTCATCTGGATACTATAAAAGGAACACCCAAAAATGTTGCAATTAACTCCTCCATGATTTAAATGGTAGTGAGCAGAAGCAGACTTTTTTCAAGGGGGGAACCTACAGGGCTTGGTATATTTTAATAAACATGGTTTCATTTCACACATTGAGTTAATTCAGTTTAGTTTTCCAGTGTCTCCTGGGAGACAAGTATTTTAACCACATACTGTTTCAGCAGAGACCATAATTCTGTTTGCAGAGTGTTTACTTTAGTGCAACTCAGATCTCCACAGTGCCTCTAGGACCACTGGATTACAGAAGCTAAGTAAAAATATGACAATAACATAGCAGCTAGATACATTAAATGTCACAACAGCATTGTCTGATTTACAAGAGGTTGTAAAAAGTCAAGATTAAGCTCCTAGCCTGTAATAGATATCTGTTACAGACATCTATTGTTTCGAAACAGGAAAAATTGGCTGCAGGCTGTCCAAGAGGTTCTCTGCAATTTCTTCTGGATATTCACACAAATATGAGTTGAAGTGGCAAGTTGCAGACACCTCTAGTGCTGAAGCTAGCATGAGAAAAGTGTTATATATCAAAATCCCCCACTTCTTACCAATGAACAATGAGGAATATTGGCTGCCAGTGAGCAGAGAACAACTATTTCATAGGGATCTTAAATTGCATCATTTTTGTCTGTTTTCTAATGTTTTTTTACTTCACTAAAGAAACTGCTAAGGCACTAGGATTAGTAGCTGTTTCAGCAGCTTTAGAGGCTCAATGTTGTGCAGAAGCCTTCACGTTACTCAACTGACACATTTCCTTGCAGACTAAGCAAGGGAAGAATTGCTTATCATTCACCAATAGGAGCAGTTGAACCACACTTTTCACAAACAGTAAAATGATCCATCAAGTTATAAAAGTTGACTGAAGTTTACTTTTCTTAAAAATCGACTAGAGATGGTTCCTAGTTCCCTGGTGGCAAGTAAAGCTCAGCTTCAAGATAGAAATGCTGAAAACTCCTTTTAGTCTTTTGGTGGAGGAAGGAGCATGGAAATGTGATCTCCCACTCACTGGAAAAGGGCTTTCACTGCTGTTATGACTAAGAAGATGGCTATTGCCATGTTAGTAGGAAATAATACCTTGTAGAGACATGAAATAAGAAAGTGACTCAAATTCTAAATTTCAAGTTCATAGCAATACATCAGAGTAGTCCTGAGACAAATGCCTGTAGAACTTGTTCCTCAAACTTTTGTTTGTCTGCATTAAGACTCCCTTTGGGCCGACTATTCTGAACACTAGTGGTGTCTTATTTGCTTTTTTGCTTATATTGCTTATTTGCCTCAGCTACAGAGAGAGTCATTGATTCAGACACCTGATTTAAGACTCAGAAACTCACTTGAGGACCGTGTGCATTTGACTATCTATATTTCTGTGGAGCAGAGCATCACCTAAGTCCTTTGACTCTGGACATTGATTATTCCTCGGGGTCTTTTTCAAGTCTCTCCTGAGAGATCTCTTTCACTCTACCTGCAACAGATGCAATGAACTCTCTCCAAATGAACTTTCACTTATTTTAAAAGAATGGAGTAGTCTTTACTTCCTATTTTCATCCCATTAAGCAGAAGATCTGTACACTAAAGGTGCATTTAGTTCCGAATTCTACTCAGCTTTGGGCAGCTTCAGTGAAGTAGTTCACTGAGAGTTCAACAGAAAAAAGTTCAACCAGATGTATGACACAAGAAATATTTAGTGACAAAGGGTATGGTATTCTTTGAATTTCAGGAATAAAAAACACAGAGATGCACAGACAGAGGTGAAATATGAAGAGACACATATATCTACAAGGTCTGCTTCAAGGGTAGTTTTGTGGGATCTAAACAGTGGTATGTGATATTTCCCTTTTATCTTTATTTTATCCATCTTTAGGGAATAAGTCAGAAAAAATGGTACTTGATTAACATATAGAGGCCATTTATGTCAAAGTATGCACCTGAGGAATAGGCTTGAAGAAGAGTAAGAGCCCATCTACTTACTGATTTGTACATGTAAGTTGCATGTCATCACATGCAAGATTGGTGTGCCTAATTCAGCAAGAGTTGGAATGAATTATGAGTCTTTGCCTAAGGCCTGTCTTTCCTTATAGCATTGTCTCCCTTATAACATTATCTCCTTTATAACTTCAAACTTCTTGGTGAAATGGAGAACAGGTGTTTTGATCTGAATTGTCCTACCAAAACAAAAGAGGGAAATACAGTCAGTTTTGACTTAGGAGTCATCCTCAGTAGTAATCAAAGGTAAGAAACTGGAAGTGTTTGAGCAACAGGGAAGCCTGCAGGAAAAAATAAAAAGAAAGGGAACAAGATGGTTGAATTCAATCTTTGGGAGCATGTAGACCTAGATCTGAAAACTATTTTTCTAATGCAATACATAACTGAAAAAAAGAGATTTGTTTATATTGAAATTGTGAGTTTTAAGCACAAACCCTCTATCCATGAAATGGATACAGTTTGTGCTTGAAATATTATATGAAAAAGTACAATGGTAATCTGATATCAAACTGTTATGGTGTCTTTGTAGTGACAGTGGCTGAGTACCAGCAAATGACAAGCCACAGCAGAAATAATAAGCTTCCCTTTTTGCCCTGCACCTTACTGAGAAATATTTTTCCTTTTTTCAAAAGTGAATCATAAATAAAGGAGGAATATCTGTTTGCATTTGAATTTCTTAGGTAATTAAAGACATGCCATAATAAATTCAGTACATTTCAAGGACAGGATATATTAGATATACATTATTAATAAGGTAATAGAGATAGAAGTAATTTTTAAATGCGTTTATCATATTTCCAATAAGATGTGCAATAATGCAAAATACTGCACAAAAATACCATGAAAATAAATGTACATTTGTAAATGTTTAAAAATGAAAGTGACAGTTATTGATTTAGCAGAGATGCAAGTTCCAATTTTCATTTCCTTCACAGAGAGGGAAAAAAAATCCAGTTGACAGAGTCATTTTGTCATGTCCCGTGAAGATATCTATGATGTTTCTGTCATGTAATATAACACAGACTGGATTTGACTGTGCACTTGGAAAAGAGCTAGTTCATATGAAAAGAAGGATCAGTATCTAATAATATGAAATAACAGAACAATGTATTTCTAGTACACGTAATGTGAATTTCTAACTGTTTTTCTGCAGATTAACTACCATGATGAAAGCCATGTGATAAAGTCAGAATTTACAGTGAAGATGAAAGAGTGTGAAGCCATATTCTAAAGGTTAAACTTGGACAAACTTGCCTTTAAACTTTTAAAGACACTATATGGAGCCGTGGAGAAATTGTGTCATTTCTTTTTCATCTCTGGAAGGATTGTTTTCCCTGTTTTTGAGTGCTATGCAGGGATTTAAGACTTATCATCACTGCTTTGTAAAACATGAAGTCAGTACAGCCTCTACTATTGCACTAAGCCTAGGATCAGAAAAGAACAAAATAATGCATATCTGAGTATCCTTTCACTAATGCAAACAAACGCTAATATTTTTGCTTGTGGCAAGTGTTAGTAATTTTGCAAATTATACTTTTCTCTTACGTGTGTTAATAATCACTTTAAAATTGTTAGTTATCATTTTAAAATTTCAGGTTAAAAAGGAGTCTCAAGATGTTATGAAGCAGTTCTGCAACATTGAAAAAATCTGGTTTTGTCTGATTGTACAATGCAAAGACATATCTCCTCTTTGACCTTTCTGTAGTCCATGCCAAGAAGCCATCAGCAAAAATAAGGTTCGACATGAGAATTAAATCACAAACAGCATTATCTTCATGTATATAATGGATCCTTTATAAAGAGACAGAATTTCTTTTTCTTAAGACTTAGAGAGATTAAGGTCACATCACAGTATGTTAAAATACACAAACCTTGATAATCTTTGGCAGATTTATTACCTACCACACACTCAAAGATCCCTGTGAATCTTTGCAGTTCTTAACATGAACAGCTGGTAGTAAATAACCAAATACAAAGAGCTTGATGGAAAGAAAAAGATACCTACTTATACTCCCAGAGAGGTTCTTCACTGGAGAGCTAATCAAAGAATGATTCAGAAGAAAATCTAAAAACAATGTTGTTTGTTTTTGCAGATGTTCCATCTTCTAAGCTTTAACTTATGGTGCAAATATTTCAGTAAAACAACAAATACTAAGGTCTAAGCTTGATGAAATTTGCCAAGAACTTCCAGTTTGCATTTTTTAAATCCATCTGATTAGGAAAGTTTTCTCTTTGCAAATACTTCAGAGTCAGCTAGTTGCATAGGAGAAAGCATTTAACACATTACAGGGTCGAAGACAAAGAGTAAATTGTTAGCCAAGTATTAAGTAGCATTAACTAAATATGTGGGTTTTAGGGTTTTTTTATTTATATACTTGCTATATTTAATTTGTGGAAGGTTTCTGTAGGAAGCTTGTTTATAGGGTCTTTCAAGAAAGGCTTTGAGAGTTTTTTTAATGCTTTCTAGAGGTGGGTTGTTGACAGACATACTGTCTTTGCCTTGTTTATCCACAACAATTGTTCACATGAACAGAGTGAATATTGTATTCCCAGCATGGTGCAGGGAACACATACTGTTCATAGACTGAACTCATGGCAGCCCTGTAGCGCCTGTAGACAGGAATTGAACTTTATTTGCTATTTTTATCATTTTTGTCGTTGGCACAGGACAAATTGCAGCCAGGCCCACTGAAGGAGTGGGATTTGGAGGGAGACAATGAAGTGAAGGAAGCTGGATTCCAGATACTCTCAACAGTCATGTTTTGCCTTCTTTCAGGTCTTCAGAGGGATGGGGAGTATGTGAAGTCCTGCAGAAGGAGTATGTAGCCACATTAAACTTCATTTGGTGAAAAATTCATATTCACATGTATTTTGCAGTGCTTTCTTGGTTCAGCAAAACTCTTTGCTTATGCAACTAATACTTTATATCATCTGCAGTTTTGCAAATGATGACTTCATTCCCAGCTCTCTTTATGATTCCTCATCTTAGCAAAAGCAAGACAGATCTGGGAACAAAGCTGTGTCACTATCAGAAATGCTAAGTAGCACAGAACACAGCGTGCATTTCTCAAGACTCAGAAGCAGTATTAGTTGCATCCTCTCTTGTTTATACTGGCTTCAAAGAAGGTACTGAATCAAGTTCAAAGTGCACATTGCTGTCTTTTAAGCATTCAAGAGGTCCAAGGCGTACCAAAATTAACTAAAATTGTAAGACGTAGATTTTCACTCTTTTGAAAGAGCAAAAGCCATAGTAAAATGCACTTTTCCAAGACAAAAAATTTTCTCAGAGACTAGAATATATTCCCTGGGGAGCATAAGGCTTTTAAAAACTGCTTTCAGTACCCTCCTTCTCCCTCTGTCCTCTGTGTTTACTATAAACTCACATACCAAAACCAAAATGACCTTATCTGTCCTTGTTCCCTTGGGAAGACAAGAGGAATTACAGATATGGCTGTCATACAGAGCAGCTGGGTAAATTCAAGTATAAAGGTAAAAATCACAGAAAAAGATGGAGGTGAACAGAGTACAACAGCATAGCAACCCCGTCCACAGGGAACGGTATATTTTTGGCTCACCTACAAAGTTTGGGAAAAGAACAGTTACACATCTTGCTACACCTCTGCATGCTTGAAATTAAACTTCATTCTGCACTCATGTCCAAGATCACTCTCAACCTAGCTAGCTGTAAATGAGTAGTTAATCAGTGGTCTAGAGTTTAAGACACTCGGCTATGCTGGCTGATTGCCTAGACGCCCTGCCTGGGGAAATCATAAAACTGTGTTGGTCAATGAATTATCTAAATACAGATGGACATCTGAGCCTGAGCCTCAGACCTCAGCTCTGGTCTCAGTCCCTGTGTGACTTTTACATTTTTTGAGCTAGATACTTTCCTAAAATCAGCAGATTAAGTATCAGCACTGCTTTTCTTCTACCAAGAATCTGATCCATTTCTTTCTGCCTTATCACCTCTCACTAAGGTCCAGGAATCAATTTTCAAAAGCATATCCACATCATCATTAGCAATATGGGGTTATGAAATTATAGCCCATAAGGAGAGAAGTTAGACTAACATGAAGGACATTTCCATATTTGGATGTCTAAGAACTCATCAGACAAAACATAATATATCAAAAAAAGCCCCTATAAAGTTTTTTGTCTCACAAGATCTAGGAGTAGAGATGCAGATAATCTTCTTTGGATATTGAATGATTTGAAATCCTTTTTCAACAAGTGTTAAAGGCAAAAATGTCACTGCTTTATTGCAAGCGAACATGACAAAAAATACACATGCAGGTTATTCAGCTTTTAGCCCTGGATATGAGGATATTTAATCACCTGTACAGTTACTCTTCAGAGCAGATCAAAAGGAAATGGCTGATACTTTGAATGTAGTCAATTCAGCTGCCTGAGTGCAGGTGCCTGAGTGAATAACTGGACTACTGCAGAGTGAAATTGAAATGTTTCTATTACTACAGGCTAGTATTAACCTAGCACTCACACAAGCAAGGGCTTGTTCTGCTGGGCTCAAGTATGACTCAGTGTCCCAATATCTCAGTAACACTGTCACAATATCTCTGGATCTGGGGCTGTGTAGCACATATATCAGCCCTTGTTCAGGTCTCTGCTTAGTACCTAAGTCTGTCCTTATGAGTGTAAAGTAATTAAGATAGAGGTAGAGGTTTATTCATTGAATGCTTTTACCATGCATTCTGTTTTTCACTACGTTCTTTGGTTTGTATTCTGTTATGCCATCTCCTCCCATATATGTGTCTCAGCTTTGTACAGTTTCCTGAGCACAGTAAGTTCTTGCATGCTAATTATTAGCTATTTCCTCTTACCTTAGGAATAGGAATGGAAGAAAGAAAAAGTTTGGCATCTGAACTTGTTTCACTTACTTCCTGCAAGATTTCATTGTTCAGTTCCAGTGTGGAAGTGTCTTTCTCTTCACACAGAGAGCATCCAATGTTGAGCCTTTTGGTTCCTTTCCCAAACAGGCTTTAAAACCACATATTTGCATTCATTCCAATAGCGTCATTTTAAGCTTTCCTTTCTTCTCTCTTTACATTCTTCATCGTCCACTTGAGTTGCTGACTCCCTGGTCATTTTCTGTTGGCAACAATAAAAGTTATATGTGTATATAAGTTGCCAGAATTATTAATTCTTTATGACTGTTTCCTCTCATCTTCATTTTCATTTTCCCAAGCCTTTCCATACGTCCTTTAATATTTCATTTCAATAATTAAAGTTTCCAACTTGGCCTATAATGCAAAAACCATCAGCATAGTCTTTTTTCCTGTCTCTCTCTCTCTTCCTCTTTCTTTCTTTCTCCTTGGCATGGTGGCAGTCACTATTCCTACAAAATTCTGCCACAGACACTGGGCTCTGTGCCTTTGGGAGTGAAACAATATTGGGAGTCACTGAGAAGCTGTGTGTGCCAGGGAAACTCTCTATTTCAAGTGTTCCTGTTCCACTGTTATTTTTTCCCCTCTGGATTCTTTTGATGGTTTCCAGGTCTCTTTTCTGGCATTTGACTGTTTTATTTGCTGTTACCACTAGGAAGCATCATCAAAATGGAGAAGTAAAAGAATCTTCCAATCCTTTTGGTTCAGTTCAACAAAGATTACAAATGAGAAGGAGTAGCAAAAACATCTAATAAATGTGAAGTTTAATTATATCTAGACTGTGGTTAAATTGGCATCAAAATCTTCTAATGCTGAAAATAAAAGGTATAGGGGAGTATTTTTTAAATCATGAATTCATTACTAAAAGAGCAATTTTGATAATATATTGTCAACTGGTGCAATTATGTGATTCTTGTGTTGTTTTTCTCCAGTTTATTCTTCAATTACTAAGTACATTAGACGATGTGAATACAGGACTGTTAAAATGACAAGCAAGACTATATGATAATTTTCAATGCAGTCACTTTATTGTCCCATTCATTATGGTTTGAGGTTAATATTTTTCTGCTTGTGTTGTTTTTCACTGCAGGTGTCCTGTCTCATATAATTATTACACTCATAAGGTCAGAGGTCTTGGTGGAAACTGTGCTACATACAGCAGCACATCAGCAACATCACTTTCCATCAGAATCTGAAAATAAATGTTCTGACAAGGGATAGGAACTGCAACCCACCTTTTCCACTTAACTGAGATGTCAGAAATTGTTCTGGACAAAAGAAATCAATACCAAATGCCTACAGTAAATCAAATTCTGAGATTTGATCCTGGGCAAGGGAACCAGGACATTCAACACATTTAAGGATATTATTAATTTGCCTTGAGGAACCAAATTCTAGATGCAGTGTTCTCATAGATCTCCGTGTTTTCACCAGGTGATAGGACAGTTCTGGTTTCATTCAACTTTGATGTCCAGGCTGAATAGTTTAACTGATATCCCCAAAAAGGAGCACTAAGACTGAAGAAGTCTCACAGCATTTATACAATCAGGGTCAGTTCTAGAAAATATAATATTTAATAATTTAATATTTAATTTTAGTATTACAAAATATTGCAGACCACCTATTAGCCACAGCTCGCTTTAAAGGTTTAGATTAATTCTGGCATTTTAATTCCTCTGCCAGTGAAAGTGTCAATGATTAGGGTTCGTCTGCTATGATCTTGCCGCTCCTTGTCCTCCCCCAAACACATTTGCATGCAGAGCCAATTCACACTTAAAAAAAGCAAATTCTTCTCACTTACAGGTAAGCTGCCATCTAACATCTTTTCCTGTATTTAAGGAACATTTATTTTCCCAGGAGTTGGTTACAGGAGATGTGTATGAAAGGCATAAGACAGATCCTCCACAACTTCTGCTTCATGTCCATGTGGACCCATGCCTTTCTTTGACATTTCTGGTCTTTTCCTTTGCAAGTGATCCGCTTCCTTCACAGAATCACTGAATCACAGAATAAGCTGAGTTGGGAGGGCCCCACAAGGATATCGAGTCCAACTCCTGCCCCGGCACAGCACCATCATCAGGAGTCACACCACATGCCCAAGAGCATTGTCCAAACTCTGTCAGGTTGGTGCTGTGAGCACTTCCCTGGGGAGCCTCTTCCAGTGCCAAACCACCCTCTGGGGGAAGAATCTTATTATAATATCCAAACTAATCCTCCCCTGACACAGCTTCAGGCCATTCCCTTGGGTCCTGCCACTGATCACCACAGAGAAAAGATCAGTGTCTGCTCCTCCTCCTCCCCTCACAAGACTGCAATGAGGTTTCCCCTCAGTCTCCTCTTCTTCAGGCTGAACAGACCAAGTGCCCTCAGCTGCTCCTCGTACGGCTTCCCCTCAAGGGCCTTCACCTTTGGACACTCTCCAATAGCTTAATGTCTTTCTTACATTGTGGCACCCCAGACTGCCCCCAGCACTGGAGGTGAGGCTGCCCCAGTGCAGAGCAGAGCAGGACAATCCCCTCCCTTGCCTGGCTGGCGATGCTGTGCCTGATGCCCCCAGGACATTGTTGGCCCTCCTGGCTGCCAGGGCACTGCTGACTCATGTTCAACTTGCCATTGACCAGGAGCCCCAGGTCCCTTTCTACAGCACTGCTTTCCAGCCTCTCATTCCCCAGTCTGTCCATACATCCAGGGTTGTCCCATCCCAGGAGCAGAATCCAGCACTTTCCCTCATTGAACTTCATTTGGTTGGTGATTTCCCAGTCCCCTAATTTGTCAAGGTCTCTCTGCAGGGCCTCTCTGCATGTAAGGGAGTCAACAGCCTCTCCCAATTTTGTATCATCTGTGACCTTGCTTAGTTTCCCTTCCAGTTCTTCATCCAAGTCATTTATGAAGATGTTGAAGCATACAGGGCCAAGGATGGAGCCCTGCAGAACCCCACTAGTGACATGTCACCAGTCTGATGTCACTACAACCCTTTTCCCCTGAACCATGCTTGGGTACCTGGATGCTGTTGTGCACTTGGCAGTGGAAGCCTATCAGGATGCAACATAATGGAAGCGTTCCAGGGTAATGACATCCTGCTTCATTCACTTCCCTCCTCTCCCAACATATTTTTAGCACAGTTCTAAATGTCCTGGTGCAAAAAGTGCCTCTAGGATTAGGGTTACCACTCTTCTGACTGTCCTGCTCACTCTAATTTTATTTTTCCCTTCCCTTCCCTTCCCTTCCCTTCCCTTCCCTTCCCTTCCCTTCCCTTCCCTTCCCTTCCCTTCCCTTCCCTTCCCTTCCCTTCCCTTCCCTTCCCTTCCTCTCCCACTGTCTATTGTTCTCCCATTTCCATTTCTTCCTCCTCCTCCTCTTTCTTCTCCTTCTCCTTCTCCTTCTCCTTCTCCTTCTCCTTCTCCTTCTCCTTCTCCTTCTCCTTCTCTTCTTTCTCCTTCTCCTTCTCTTTTTTTCTTTTTCTCCATCTCCTTTCTTTTCCTGGTCCTCCTTCACATTTAAGACTTAGGATGGCCAGAGAAAAAATCACAATTACTTTGGTCACTATTATGATTCATTATGGGATTTCTGACACTGAAAACATGATCCACCTCAGATTCTTTCACTAAACTAGGGTGCTGCTTGAATGAGAAAATCTTGTCTTAAATTGTGAATCACAGACTTGCCTGGAGGTGCAATTTCAGTTTCAAGCTTTTGTGTTTCTGATTGAATTCAGTTGATAAACTGAAATAACAGTCCATGTGGGTTATATACTGGTTGAAGTGCAACTTTCTCACTCAGACAAGTCTATGAATATACAACTGACAGTTGTAGCTTTACATCCTCTGAGAAACAGATACAGAAAGAAATTTTGGCATAAAATACCCAAAACAAGGGAATTTTTTTTTTCATCAGTGTTATCATATATTTTTATTTCCTATAAATATTCAAAGAACAGAACTAGAATGTTAGGGAAGAATGTTCATGGAAATTTTGATGCAAAAAGAGAAAAAAAGCATCAGATTTCCATGTTTCATTTTCAAAAGTATGCATGAATCTTTACTTGGTGCCTTTTTCCCCAACTTCACTCCTGATGCAGCCAACTCTCTCACTGGAGTCAATGAGCTTCTGCCCCTCTGAGCAAAGGCAGGGTCAGAGACATCCAACATTGCACCTCAAGTCTTGTGACAGAGTGCCTTGAATGCTGTGTTTGCAGCCTGACCTCCTTCCCTCCTGATTCCTCAAAACCAGACCATCCAGAGTGTCTCCTGGGTATCCAGCCCCTCACCATCACCCTTCACAACTGACCCTGCCTTCCTTCCTGTTGCAGCCCAACATGGTGTGTGACAGAACCATAACTTTTCCCCCGGAGCTTTGCTTGCCCCCATGGCTGCAAAGCTTATTAAAAAAAAAAAAAAAAAAGTGAAAAAGTCAAAAGAGCAGCCTGTTGCTGACTGGAATGGGGATGAATCGTGTCATAGTTCAGAACACTGTTGTTGCTCTGGCACCGAGTCACCGCGCTCAGTCTCTGCCAAGACGGGTGTCAGCTGGTGAATTATAACATTGGCAGACAGGACAGAGATAAGCAAAAAAACACAATGACAGCTGCTACACAGAACTATTCTTTCTGGCCTGCTGAATACAGTAATACATTGTGTAAATAAAGACAGACAGCTTCATTATGCAATTGTCTATTACTAGGTCTTTGCTGAAGAAGTACTATTGATTCAGGAAACTATACCCAAGCTCATCAGACTAATGTGTTCTTGCTTTTGGACTCCCAGTGTAGCAAGAAATACAGTAATGTAGCTCTCTAACAATACTTCCACAGAAATATGTTCTCAATGGCGAAAGAAGGTCCTGGTGATAAATCTAGTAATTTTGTTTCTGAAAAATGCTTTTAACATCTATTTGAGTGCAGAGCAAAACATGAAAACAGATACACTGACCTTGCATGGCAAGTGTAATATCTAGCAGGAGTTAACAAATAATCTCTATATAGAGATATCAGCCTATCGTTCCAGCAGTGCAAATCAGGAAGCCTTTTTTTTTTCTGTTATGTTTTAGCCCAAGTGGCAAAGAGGAACCACATGGCAAATTATAATAGACAAACCACAGAAATAAGCTGTAGTTTTCTTACTGTAATGTGTTTACTAAAGTGTTTTTTCTACTTTCTTTCACAAAATTATCTTTGCAAACAATGCAGAGGGTCACTTTAGAAAGAGAGATGCAAGAAGGCAGCATTTAAACAATCTTTCAAATGGCCCCATTCACCTTTTCTTTAACCTGAGATCACTGAGCCCCTTAGCTGAACAAAATGAAGTGAGAAATGACTGCAAAAATGTTCTCATGGGTGAAAAGCAGATGAAACTATTCATTTTGAAAATAAAGGAAGGGAAACTTAAATCAGAAGCATATTGTGCTGAATACTGCAGGGCATCTGTCTTTGGAAGTGTTAGGGAGTAGAAGACTCTTAAACTTAAAAAAAAGTGGGAGTATAAATAGACTGTAAAGAAAGGGTAAGCAGTGTTATTCTCAGAAGGAATTAGTCAACTATCCAAAGCTCATGAGAACGATTCCAGTTTTCAAGGGGCAATTGTGTCCGAACTGGCTCAGCTATACATTTGCTGGGATCCTGGAAGCAGTTGTGTGAACTGTGAACAGAATATTGAGAAGGCAGAAACTGTGTGGGAAGCTACTCCTGATTCCTAAACTGACTCTTTTTTAAGTGGGAAGAAGATGTGAGGAAGGCCACAGCTTATTTTATACCCGTTTTAGGTTACCTTGCACTAGCATAGGAGGTTATCAGCACTGTGCAGTTGTTTTAAAATGGTGATCTCCTGAAAAAGTCAAGTTAAATTGTTTGCATAGATGTATTGTTAACCAAAGAGTAACACAGTGATGGGCAAAGGTCTTCCTGGATCTTTTTGCAAGCTCCGTTTGCACATGCACTCTGGTCTATGAACAAGCACTTATCTAGCCATCTCACAACCTGTGTAGGAAGTATGCAACCATCTGACTTCATCCAAACCCTAGGTGATCTCTGCTAGAAAAATGTTACCAGGTATTAACTGGCATGACTATTCTGGAGCTGAAGCTTCCTCAGAGGAGTTAAAGGGAAGGGGGAGACCTGGGCCAACATTAGGTGACAATTTTCAAAACACTTGTAAAATCACATAGTCTGTTCCATTTGGAGTTGAACACCATCAGTTTGTGGTTCAGTTACTCTACTGCTTCAGTTATGTGAGTAAATTCACACTGCAAGTAATGTTTTTGCTATGACTGTCTCTGTGATGTTTACTTGGTAATTAATTTTAATGACATTGCAACCATTAAATTAGGGATTGAAAGTTTTTTAAAAAATGCGATAGTTTTAAAAGCTGAAAAATCTATTACTGTTTTTCAGTGAGATCTTTTCTGGAATAAGGTATTCTAAATCTAGGAGTACATAGGATATTATTAACATATTTGGGCAAATGGGTGAATTGATATGCTTAAAGATTTATGAATCAGATAATTTAAATATTTCTGTTTATCTTTTCCGTTTCAGTGAGCTTGGCTAAACTATTTTTTAGGTCATGATTGCTCTGAAACATGGTCAAAAGTCTGCAAACTTTTAAACTCAAAGAGAACAAGGTTATTGGTAATACTATTTAACCTAAATTTTCATAATTTTTGAAAAATAACCACTCTGGGACCCAGACAAAGGGCATCTGATATGGCTATGCTCTCCACCTTTACTGCTCATTGTAAATGTAAAAATAGTGACAGCATTGAAAGAAAAAATAAGCACAGATTCAGCAAATAATATAGACAATATTTGCTCTCCAGAAAACCTGGGTTTTCTAACCCAAGGAGCAGGCTTAGAGGGCTTACAAGGGCTGAACGTGGCTGCAGGATCTTGTGAGAGGCAGAAAGTTTCCTCCTTTTACCTATTCTTTGCCAAAAACACCACCTTTCTCCCACACCTGCTGCAGTGTTGCTAGAGACTCACATCTAGAATCCAGTGGGTGAGATCTGCATGCTTCCACCCACCTCCTCCTGCAATGGGAGCTGGAGTCCCATTTACATGACCATGGCAGGAAAAAAAGATGATGCAGAGACTGATTAGTGTGATAAAAAGTACTGTTTGAATGGCTGGACTCTGCCTTTTCTAGTGCAGGTGATGCCTTAGGTTTTAACTTTCATATTTTTCAAATCCTGTACTGCCTAGTGTGTAACTCTGAAGTTTCTTGTAGCCTGTTAGCTTCTGCTCTCTCATGCTAGGTAGACATAACAAAGCCTCTTCAGGCCTGCTCTGCAAGGACACTCAGACCATCCTAGGCCCAAAAAGTATAAAGCAAAAGCCTCTAAAGGGGGGAGGGGGCAAGCTGGGGGATTACATCATTAATGATTACATCATTAACTGAAGCTTTAATTAGAGAATTAACCCTGATATGCAAATGAACCAAACCTATAAATGTGTGAAGAACTCCTGACCTGACATCCATTTTGGGGTCCATCTTGGCAATGGCCTCTGGCTCCCCAGGGGTACCTTTGAAGGCCTTTCAAATAAATACCTACCTTTATTCCCTTATTCCTGTCTAGTCTCTGGTTTTTTAGGTGGCCACTTCAGGCATCACAGGCAGAAGCAATTTAATGGCTGTAGTAATTCTGTTACTCCCACCATCCTCTGCTCTGAGTAGGTCATGCTTTCCCTAGTCTAACTAACTCTAACTACGTTTATTTAAACATACCCTGTATCATCACGTTTTCATCCACATCATGAGCGCTTTTCATCCATACGCCTATGCAACCATAAATTGGACTTCTCAAATGAATTATTTCAGGATATAAATAACTTGGTTAAAAAATAAGTGAACGAAGACATGATAATGTTTCTGAAGAATATTGGTTTTGTCAATAACAGCTGTCTATATTTAGCGATTAAAACATGCAAGTGGGATAATATCTTCCAGTGTTACAAAACTTTATGCCCATGTAACAACTATTTAGGCTAAACATGGTATTCTTTCATTGCTGTTGTTCATGTTTCTCCTGCTTACTCCCAAGGTGTGATATGCTTCCAATTAGCATTATACTGTAGTAACTTTGGACATGAACTCTAATCACTTCTGTGGTGTTCCTAGATCTGTGAGTGGCTGGACCCTGATTACTTGGCTTGAATATCATAAAATTAAATACACACATATATATTTTTTTTTACTATTTTTTTTAAATTATTTGTGCTAGCTGTACCTAGATGAGGCTTTAAAAACCATACCAATGCTATTTCTTTTACTGTCACCCCACTGTGACTTTATATCTGCCATTTGAAGAGGATACAAATTTTGATATACTGTAAGCAAAGCTGTTCACAGGCATTTTCAACATTTCCAGAGGCTGGAAATCTCCAGAGAGTTTTCTCTGAAAGTTGTAAACCAAGCCATTTGAAGAGCATTCTGTACCCTAAGACCCAAGCCTGTGGCTTCACAATTGACTTTCCAAACTCTTTTCTGCATACTAATAAAGATAACTTGAAGAGCTTAGTGCAGCTTAAAGCTTGGCTTTCCCTCCCCACCCTGTCAATCCATATGCCCAGCACCCATTGTACTATTCTAGTGCAAAATTGAACAGCATAAATAAGCTGTTTAGTTTTCAGTACATATAGTTCAAGTTACAGGAAAGGTTGAATACAACACAAATCTACCACAAAATGGCAAAACTGTTCAAAATGCAGGGAGGCAGATGTTTGAGAGGTGGCCTGAAATGCTTTTCTCTTGAATCTGCCGTCTGACTACACACACTTCCTTGCCTCAGCTATAATACAGCCAGATCTAGCCAGACAGCTTCTTGCAAAAGGCAAAAAACCTAATCAGACTCTAATTTTCCCAATCCACCCAAACACATTTTGTATGTTCTTCAAGCCAGATATTTTCTGAAAGTGATCACCACCTCAAAACTGCTATTGCAGCATAGTCACAATGACTTCTGAGAAGTTCCTTCTCCTTTGCACTAGTACTCATGAAAAATAATGCAAACCCTTCCTTCTGCTCTCCCTCCCTTCCTTCCTTCCTTTCTTCCTTCCAGGAGGTATGCATCATGAGGTAAAGGGGAACTGGGAAAAAAAAAATGCTGTCTTAGAAAGAAAATAATAGCAAAAGAAACATCCTGATTAACATTTTGAGGGTCCCAGTAGTGTTTAAGGCCATGTCTTGAATGTGTACAAACATCTTTTTTCCTCCTACAGATGTTGGGGTGAAATCCCTAAATGTATGCTCCCAGAAAATTAATTCTATTTTTTATTATTTTTCTTTTTTTGTTGTTCTTCACTCATTATTTACTACCCAAGCAAAATTCTGGTTTTCTACAACTAACTCACTAACATATATAATACATTCATCATATTGTAACAATACAAACAGAAAATAAGAAAGGACACCAGCTTCCTGCCTGGCTTCTCTGAAAATAGATGCCTGTTTTCTAGAGCCTGAATATTTCGGGTAATCAAATCAAGAATTTTATATAACTTCAAATACAATGAGTAAAAGATTGAAAGTTATTTCAAGCTTTCTTTAGGATTTCTCAAAGTATTGTGTGATGCCCGGGAGTCCACTGTAATAAATGCAATACAAGTTCATGCACATACAATTAAAATACACCCCATAAAATAAAGTACACATGTAAAAGCTTCACCTCTCTGTTTCTTACCAGATGCAGATCTCTAAAGAAGAGCTTTTTAAAGCATCTTAATCCTATTTTCTTCAGTATAAAAGCTATGTTTAAACATATAGTTAATATTAAATATATCTGTAAAGTTTTTGGACTATACTAGTAGCCCACATAAAACATTATTATTGACTTGTGAAATAAATATAAGCATATGTAACTCTATTACTGCTTGGACATTTAAAATTCTATGCTGATGGCAAGTAATTGACCTTCAAAATATTCCAGTAAGCTACATAAATGTTAGTATTTCTGTTATACAAGGGAGGCAGGTGGTGCTTGTAGTGGCCATAATTTAAGCAAAGACCTTTAAAATGTCAGCAGCAAGGCTTTATTTGAAACCTTATGCACTTTTGAACTCCAGCTTTAAACAACTTTATGCCCCATAGCAAAGAAATCGTTAAAAAAACCCTTCTCTCTACCTCTTGCCATGGTTCTCCCTCCTCTATTCTCCTACTTTTGCTGTCCCTTTCCCTAGGAACCTTTCCTTACATCCCCTCTCACAACTAGTGTGAGATGCCCCACCACAGAAAACTGAAGCTATTTTGTCAGGGTATAATCTATTCTTCACTGAAACAATGTCTCCACACAAGTGAGTGAAAGTTGTTCCATTATAATTCTGCTTATTTTTGCTAGAGGACAATCTTCCCCAGTGTGTTTTGTCTTCTTGCTTGTTTAACATATGGCAAGAAAATCACTATGGAGACTGTAATTTAGTAACTCCAAAACCATTATCTTCCAACATCCTGAACTTCTTGGCTCTGTGCTAAATCCTTCAGTGCAAGAGGCTAAGATACACTCGGGATTAATTTGGCCAAATAATTTCTCATGTTTACTTGGAAAATCTTGACCAAGATGAAATTTGATTTAAAAAATGAAGAAAACATTTTTGACTAAACATAGTTCTAAAATGTGTTTTCCATTTTCTGCTCATCTCTGAAATTTAGAAAAAGAAAATTCTAACTGCAAACAGAAACAAAATTCATCCTGAGTCTAATTACTGAACTGATGAGATATCTGATATGATCTTATCTGCATTGGTTGTTCATGACTGGATCCTAAAGTGAATACTGCCAGTGATGCACAGTCCCATGTGCTAAATAAGAAAGGAGACATGAAGTCAGCCTCGGGGCTAATTTCTGATTTAAAAATAAATTGCTGGGTACAGCACAAAGTATTGATGTCAGGGATCTGGGTTCTTGAGCCCCCTCTGAGCCCACACAGGGTCAGAGGGATAGGGGACAGAAGACTTACACTGGACTTCTCCAGTTCCACAGCCGTTGGCTTGGTCTGTGAAGGGGTCCTACATGGATGAGCCCTTGTCCCAGACTCATCTGCCTTGTTTCCAGATGAGCAAATGTACCACTGCAGTGTGACCCTTCTGAGTTGTGTCAGGGATGGGTTACTCTATGCTAGGTCTTCTGTCCTAGCATTCAGCTTCTCTCCTGAAGAAATACAGACATGCTACATCACTTTGACAGAAACTCCTGGCAAATTTATGAAGATGCTGTCTAAAACAGATACACAACTTGGGACCTGAGATGGCTGTGTTTGTCTAAACTTCCTGAATGCCTTTTTTCGACCTGAATGGTCGCCAATGCAGATTGGATTTTAAGTGACCTGAATTTAATATTGGGCAGCTATAGATTGTACCTATATTGATACATGGGGAAGGATAAGCGCTCACTGTGATTTGGCCTAGCAAATATGACTTGTCAGGGCAAAAAAAGAGTGCAAGATCCCCACTTTAAAGGTTAAGAGTTTTGATCAGGTCTACACCCATTTTTATGAGTTCTTTCCACCCCAGAAGCTGCCCTGAGGCAAGTAGTCATTGTTTCTGAGTCCAGTGCCCTTGCTTCAGTGTTAACAGAGACATTACAAGTTTTCTTCCTAGTGCTACTTGGGAGTGATTTCTAAAAGCTAGCTGTAGGCACAAGCAGCAATGGTGCTAATTTATTCCAATCAACAATGTGTTTGGAGAGGTGCAACTAAGCTGAACCTCCATCAATTTCCCCAATAATTAACAGCAATTATGCAGCCAACTTACCCCATCCAGTGCATTACTGGCTGTAAAACTGGCCTAAAATGCTGTATGACTGAGATGGGATTGAGGTTTTTTTTCTGATGTCATTACATTCACAGGTTTTTGTTGGTTTTGTAGTTTTGCAGACATTCAGTGTCTCCTGAGGCACTCAGTGCTTTAAACATCAGCTAGTCATTCTACTTACAAAGCCTGTGAATGTGCAGATTTACAAGCCATGGTGTTCCCCATCTCTGCTAGCTTTGCTCTCACTTCTGAAACTGGTCTGTGCTTCTCCCTGACATCCAGCTGGTCTCCAATGCCTCTCTTGCTTCCTTCTCCTCACCAGGGAGCACGTCGTCTGAGACTGCATGAGGCCAGTGTTGGTACTGCTTTTCTGTCACCACAGGTCACTCCCTGTGAGTGTTACAGTGAGCTACACTGGTCCCCCAAGCTCACTGGAATCCTTTAGCCTTCACAGAAGTGACTTGAGTCTAGCTTAAAGTGTCTGTAGGAAGGGTGACTTGTCCAATGAGCAGTGCAGTGGGGTGCAGATCACAGCTATATGGTCTTTTAAAATTAGCAGAGCTTGTTGGCAAGCCAGTCAATAGTTTTGGAGGATGAAGATCAAGGGGAGTGAGGCAGGATGTTCAGTGTCCTGGACAAAATCTGTGAGGTAAAGATAGGTGATGACCTAGAGGAAAAATAGTTCATGGCTATAATAAATGATAAAAGTGAAGGAAAAGGAAAAGTTAAAGGACTTGAAAGAGACAGAGAGAAGAAACAAAAGAGCAAAATATGTTAGGAAATTTGGAAACAGCAACATAAAAAAGGAAGACAGAGGAATTTTGAAAATTAAAATGAGAAAAAAATAAATTAATGAAAGAAAAGAAAATATGCATCCAACTTTGGGATTATGTTATTTATTAATATATGTAATTTATTAATACATTTCTACTATACCAGTATTTTCCCATCAGTAAATGAGACACTGAAACATGAGGCAGAGCCTATGTCAAATGAAGAGGAATCTGCTACAGTCTTCTGAATTGAGATATGGAGATCTTCAGGACAACTGTAGCTGGAGAGTAGCCTAAGTGTCATTCATTGCATTCCTATTGCAACCATTGGTTCAATTGCTCCACAGTTTGCAGAGTTGATAGATAAAAAAAGGCATGGAGAATATTTATACATTCTTTATCTAGAGAAAGCTTGCCACCTCTGGCCAGAAGAATAGGACTTTGTAATTCTGTGTGAATGAGGATATGGTGTCAAGGTGCTGCCTAAAACCCAGAGAAACAGCTTGTCTACTCTCCTTTTCTTGCACATCAGCCGCCTTTCTTTTATAACGCCACATTTATTTCAAAAATACAAAATTCTTCTTGAATATGCTGTTTCTTCAGCTTCTCACCCCTGATACAAGCACTGGGATTGCCTCCCTTCCTTCTTTGCTTTGCTGGGGAGATCCTGCAACACAGTCATCATGTTTATGGGCAAGGAGAAAGGAGGAAAGTGAGAGCAACAGGACACTTTATTCCAGATATTACAAAGTACAGTTTGGACAGGCTAACAAATGCAAAATTTTAGAGATGTGACCTGCAGTTTTGGATAGGAACAGCCTAGAGTTAATCTCTTCAGGATCTAAAGATACTCTGTTCTCTGTATGCTCAGTGTCATTTAACCCATTGAATAGCTGTGTATACACCATTAAAAGATGCATGTATTCTATGGAAATTATTACAAGGCCCTGATTTTGTACCCCAAAACAAGTCCTTCCTGTGTGTGGTGTTACACTGGTTTGATCGGATCTGCAGAGTGCTTTGAAGATGAAGACTGCTAAATATAATTACTATTATTACTATCATGTGAAAACTCAAACTGTGTATTAAGCTTGACATAAGGAGAGAGAGCTCAATGTTTTTATCTTTTTAAAAATATGTAAGTGCAAGGTTAAGAGCATTGGGATTAAAAGCAGTCAGAGACAGTGTATATTAAATGGGCATATTTGGCAGAAAACAGGGAAAGGACCTGGGATCACAAACACAATAAACAGAGCCACAAAACTGTCAGCAAAATGTATTTCTGCAGTCAAACAGGAAAGTGCCAGAAAGTGTGCAGAGGGACACAGAAAATAAGACAGAGGAAATCATTCCAGACACATACATGTGGCATTGCAATCTAAAAAGTGGAACACTCATATCCAATTTTACACCCTATACTACAGAGATAATCACATATTACAAAAAACAAGCACAGAAGTCTAGCAAAAGGAAAAGTCTAGAAGTGCTGAAATAGTGGCTGTACTAGATTTGCAGTCTCTGGAGAGAAAGTGAGTAAAAGCAACATAGAAATCAGCCTGTTACCTCTTTTCTGATTTGTGAATTTAAGCACACCAGAGGCATGGTCAGTATTTTGTAGATTTTTAAAATGTATTGTTATAGTTAAGGGACAAATTATATGGCTTCAGTGTATGGCTGTTTTCTATCATCTATTTTGAGGCATTACTGATTTTAGAATATTTTAACTGTCACCCACCAACAAATTTTTTTGGCTGATGTTAATACTTACAGTTAGATATTAACAAAACCAAAAGAAAAAAAACATTTCAATGTTTTAAATAAATAGCATTTATTTAAATAACTAAAATATTGAAAAATGTTGTGGGGTTTTTTCCTCCTCAAAAGACTTAATGTCTCTGTTATGTGTTGAAAGAGAGCAACATCCTATATACACATTTTTTGTGCTCTTTCACACTTATCCCTCCCCATCATGTCTACATTGTCAGAATAATATAATGCTGTTTCACTTCTAGAAAATTTAAATATGTGTACATCTAGTATTGCTTGTAAATACAATCATGCTTTCTTTGTCCCACTAAATAAAGACTTTGTGCTCTCATAATTTGCTCCAGATATTCTGTGTTCTCTTTGCACCCTCTTATGTAAAACATACTCTTTCATTCCTTTGATTTTAGCAATAAAACCATAAAAGCTGCCAAAAAGTAACTACAGTTCCCTATGTGGAGAGGTCTTTCTTCTCTACAGTCCCTGACACTTTACAGGAGTTGTGCAGAATGATAAACCTGCAAGTACATCACTGCAGCATTTTTAAAGATACAACTTTATTTACAGCTTTACCAATATGTATCTTTATTTACCTGTGTTATAAACAGGGTATATATATTGAAGCTGCAGGACTTGTAGAAGAAATGCCAGTCATCATATTCATTTGGTGTCATCTTTCATGTAGAAAGACTTTTATTTTTCCCTTGTTTCACTTTATGAAGCTATAGATCACTTTCATGGTCCTGAATCATGTTTAGTCATTTCTTACAAATCAAGTTAGTAATACCTATAAAGCCCCATCATTTAGTGTCCCTCTCAGTTCACTCATTTCAGACTGCTACTGGCCTCTGAGTTAATTATGGTACATGTTAAATCTTTATTGTCTAATTTATGCTGTAACAGGAAAGGTAAGGCTATGGGGAAATTTGCCTTTCTTCAGCTGAATTTAAAGCTGTAGGACTACAGCTGAACACGAATTCTGTAAGTATGAATGACGTGTATAGCTCCATCCCTCTGAGACTTCAGGGATTTTTAGTTTTGGACAAACAGCCTGTCCACTAGCCAGAGAGTCTCAGGATGCTTGTAAAGCTGTTGAGTTTCTTCATCAAATGTCCCTGTGAGATGACCTTGTTCACTGCAGTTCCACGCTGTCATTGTCAGTTACTAGGCAATATTTCATCCCTTCTCTCACTTCTCGTACTGACCCCTTGCCATCATTCCCTGCATAGCCTTACCTGTAAACTTGCACACCAAAGCTGCAGTGGCTTTGAAGAGGCTTTAGGTGTGACCTTAGGTCTGGCTTTACATAGAGATACATGCCAGATAATATTACACAGCCGATCACATGCCCTTGTTTTCGATACGTACAGGTCTGCCTTCCCTCCCCTCACACCACCAAAACACGTAGTGCCTGAATCACTGCTTGCAGAGAACTATTATTAAAATTGTTTTATTTGAAGGGTAGAATTTAATTGCCATAGAATTCAGCTATTATTTATCTGCTAGAATAAAACTGTTAAAAATAAGCTATGCATAAAATTCAAAAGCAGTTTATCAGGTAATGCGACAAATGTTGTTCTAGTTTCTCATTCAGTAGCAAAACTTAAAGGCTAAAAATGTGATACTGACTGTGATTTTAGCAATGGTTATGTTGGTCAACAAATGAAAATTGCAAAGCACTTGGTAGGTAAGAAGTCAGAATATAGGACACAGCTTTTCCTCACATGTAGACAAGAGATTTCCGCTTGCTCTAAATTAATTAAAATGAACATCTAGTAAGTATTATTCTGTGAATGTTTCAATTTCAAAATAGGAGCTATTTTAAATAAAATAGAACTGAACTTCAGACACAGCCTTTGGGTAGCCAGCTGTCTGCTTATGTCAGCATTTGACTTTGCTGACACTCTGTCCAAATGCTTTTGTATACAAGCTCAGCTTTCTTTAAACAGTTCGGCCAATTTAATCTTGGCTGAAAACACAACCACCAGGTCTATGATGACTGTTTGAGTTGGCTGCAGGGAAGAAGTCAGTTTCTGGCTAGGTAGCATTGACAGGAGGAAGATTACACTCCATGTGTGAGGGTGTTCCCTGTGTATTTTAGGCATGATCATTTAAAAAACATCATGCCTAAGTAATGATTGCTAGTTAAGAATGTCCTGGCCATTTCCAAAGGGAAATGAGGATTTTGGAAGATGATCTTATTTTGATTCCATGGGTTTTGAATATGTCTCCTGACAGAAAAGTGGGACCTCCTTGCTGAAGCTTGGAAAAGAGTGAAATTAAATATCCAGTCCGAGCTGGACTACCATAATTTTTTTCTGCAGTTTTGATGGATAAACTGATGTTTCATATATTTCGGCCATGGAAAAAGACCAGAAACTGCCTGTAGAGGCACAGGCAGAAGCTCCTGCTGCTCCTGTGATTCTGTTATTGTCAGCAGCAAATCAAAATCCAGTACAGAAGCAAAGCATCAACAGTACATATATTAAATATTCCTGCTATGTAATTAATTCTCCTGGGCAAAATGGACCTAATTCAAAACAAGCTGAAAATGGAGATAGCTACAAGTTGAAAAAAAAAAAAAAAAAGCCTTGTTGCAATCTTCATTTCACTGTTTTCACTGTTAAAAGAATACTAACATTAATACTACTACTAATAAACCCAACTGTTGAGACAAGCTCTTAAGTTCAGCCTTTGGGTCATGCACCGCACAAAGCACATGCCCAGCACATCTATGGCATTTTATAGTATAAAATTTAGCTATTTATGTCCAAGTGTTCTGTCTGCACTCTGCTGTCACATTTTCTCAGATCAACAGATTGCCAGGAGCAAGATTGGCAGATGAGTTTACAAATGAAAGCAGTAGATTGATATAGTTGCTTGTTTTGTCTCAGTTCTGAGCATTATTGTACCAATTTATTGTTCAATAAGGAGAACTTACAGTTCATACCAGGATTTTATAGAGTTTCTTCTAAGCTAATTCAATACTTTTCTCATGCTGGATTGGACTTTGTAAAGGCTATTGATCTTAAATGATTTTTTTCTCTTCTAGATTCTCTTTACAGTGTTTTCACTTTCCAGCATTAGTAGGTGTTTTTTCACAGGTGTCAAGGGACCTTACCACATCTTTTACAAAGAGGTCACAAATTGGATTTCTTCCCTATTAAAAACCAGTAGAAAGCAAGTCTCAGTTTTAGACTAAAGGAGAAGTAAACAATGAAATAATAAAACATCCCAACAAAACAAACAAACCAAAAATAAAATAACAAGAACCAGAAACAAACAAAACCTCTCCCTCCTGATTTACTGTGTTTTTGCTATTACAAGCTACTCCTTTGGAATCATCCAACTCAGCTGATGACAAACTTCTATTCTGCCTTTTCTACCCCACCAAATATCTGCATATGTAACAGGTATTAATCCATGAGTGATGTATCACCTAAAAGAAAGCCAAGTTAGAACACTTGTTCAGTGAAATGACTCTACTCTCAGTTAAAAACAGGGGAGTGTAGAAGTCAAGAAATCATTGCTAGAAGTTCAGATGTACACACCATCGAATGTTGCTATAAAAATCTAGCAGTCCTGTAACTCTCATTTTGCTTTCAGAACTCTGTGGAAAAGAAATATTGTTTGCATGAATTTTTCGGAAATATGAAGTAGATTTTTTCCCTTAAGGGAGAGAAATGATGGGGGGTTGAGGGGGAAGAAGGGAGAGAAGTAGGACACCTGTCCTCCCACTCTTATTTCTCTTATTTCTCTTCTTCTCAGAAAAAAAATAAATCAGTCTTCTCTTTCCTACTAATACAGTCCAAACCAGTTACCTAGATGTCAGTAACTTGAAGACAAATAAAATAAGACAGAAAAATAAACCTGAATTATGGAGTCTCAGAAGAGCATGAACAGAAGTGATAAATATTGTTTTAAAGCACTGGAATATTACTGATAAGTCATGGTTCAATATTTCATATTAACACTTAGACTTTCTTGGAGATATGGTTTCTTTACACCTACTTCAACAGTTACATAACTATTTGACTGTCTGAGTAATAGTGGAGTTTTCCTTTTCACCTTCCTGAGATCAAGTATGTATTTACATAATTCTGAAATATGTAAAGAACTGATTTATTTTGTACACAGTACTGTAGATTCTTTATCCAAAGAACCTCAAAGCTTTCATTAAAACAGCATACAGCTGAGCATTAGGTTTGAACACACTGTACTAAAACAGCATGTACTGAACACAGCAGTCAATCTAAGGTAATGGATTAAGTCTTTCTTCTGAAAGACATCACTGAGCAAAAGCTAAGCTATAAGAAATGTATTTAACTCATGTGAAAAATGCTTATTAACCAAAAAAAAGTCCCAGTTGTAAAGGATACAAGCTCATATATTGGAATGACACAAAAAGAAGCTTTGGAAGAGCACAGCAAGTGACCATAATTCCAAAATGAATAAAGATGTCACAGATAATGTTCACTGTCTGAAGCCCCCTATATACTATAATAACACTCAAATTATTCAGTAGGTTGTAGACCTTTTAAACTTTCATCAGATCTCAGAGACATGATTGGCCTAATATACATGAGTTTTTAATCCTGTGTGGAGCAAAACTAATCTGCCTAAATCTCAAGCCTAGTCTACTGGCATTTTCAGCCAACACAGTTGAAACCTGAGATAGCCTGGAATATGGTAGGGAGAACATGGAAACGACTGCTTACCCCTCTGAACTTCTCATGTTCCATACAATTTCTATAGTAGTTCTGGTATTGCTTGTGAAGTGAAATATTTAGATGCTAAATTGCCTGGATTATTGGGGGGAAAAGTTTATTGCAAGTGCACGCTGAAAGAACTGTATTTCAATCTCTCATTAAGCCTTTTATAAGATAATATGTTCCCAACTTTTATACTACTGCTAATATTTCTCTAGTATAAGAGTCATTTTTAGAAGTTATTTTCCCTGTAGCTAATCATACTTGAATCTGGTGAAGCCATGTCTAAAATACTGTGCCCAGCTCTGGGTCTCCATGTCCAAGGTGTATTTGAGAGTTTGAGGAAGCTGGGACTTCACCTAGAAAAGAAAAACTAAAGGGCAATTATTTGTTTTTTACAAATTCTTTCCTTTTATTTTTAGACAAGAGCATCCTTCACTACTTAGTTGTATTTTTTGGACAAATATATACATACATATATGTTTTCAATTTTATTTACAGTTATCTGCTAGCAAATAGTTTCAGGACATTGTTGTCTCCTTTCCTTAATAAAGCTTGAACACCATTTATCAGCTTGATTTTAGTCTCAGTACCAATAAAATACAAAATTGCAGTGATATCAGATATCAATGTTGATTTAATTTGTATATTGAAGAAATAATTTCTATTTACAAGCACATCATCTTAGCAGTGTATAGTATGAAACAACTTCAATCTACTTCTCAGGCAAATGTGCACAAGAAAATAGTTTATGGATACAGAAGAGATGGCTAAAGTCTGAAGAAGATAACGAGAAACTTTGCATATGCCATTCCGTCAGCCATTGCAGAACTATTGCCTATTTCAACATTTTTTAGTTTCCCAATTGAGTTATGGCTCCCTGTAGAGATGAAATATATTGGTAATAAACCTGTTTTCTTTAGAAGCATTTCACAGACCCCTGAGAAGTAATCCAGCAACCCCAGGGAGCTGCCTAACGTAGTGTTGGAATAGGTCAATGCGCTTGAAGACACATATGAAAAATTTAGCCTGTAAATCCAAAAAGGTATCCTGACTTCACATGACATCTGGAAAAATAGCCAATTGATCCGTGATTATTTTTGAATGCCACTGCAATGAAAGTTAAGAAATTACATGTAAAGAATACATATGTTCATTATATAACTTTATAATGTATTTATAAAGACAATGGTGAGAAAATTAAATTGGCACATTCTATTTCTTGCCTATGAAATCTCAGGCCAAAATATATATAGGTCTGTAAATGCAAGCATAAGACATTATGTAATTGAGAGGTTTTAAGTTTGCAGATATTATTTTTATTTATATCATTATTATTATTATTAAGATTTAGAACTTTCATATACTAAATCATTCTGAACTTTCTGGTTATTTTGATGCCTGTAGTGCAACACATATGGATGATAGGGAAGTTCTTTTATTAGGTTTGTAAATATATCTTGATATCATCTAATAGAAAATTGCTGGAGAGATGGAGAGAAAAATATTGTTTTATCTCAAATCATTTATTGAAAAATAATGAAAGACACAAGAAGAGCAGATAATAACAAAGAACTTGCCAAAATCTTGTGAGAAATATGAGAGATGAACTGTACTGAATTGCTTTAGCCAGACACAGACAGAAACTTCAGTGTCTTTCTGTCTATGAGAAACAGATTCAAGACTAGCACAAATGGGTGTCTTGAGTCAGAATGTTTGAGCCAACTCAGCTATATAATGTGAAAGCAATTCATTTATACAGTAATCTTTGGAATAAAGGCAAATGGAAAGGAACTGTTAATTCTTGTCAGTATCAATTATGTTGAAGAAACCACAATTTTCTCTTTTTAACAATGAGAACATAATCCATACTAAAGTACATGTTAGCTTAAACTGAATGGGGAATTATTAGGCTTCATGTAAGTAGTCTATAAAATCAGCATTACTTTGTTACTGGAAGATTATGCAGTCTGCTTAATGGAAACAACCCAACCTGACTAAACCCTGCATTGTATTGGCTCTTTAGTTAACAGTCTGCAGTGGACAGTCATATGTACCACATTTGAAATACAGCTGAATGGACCCCTAGCTAAATGAAAACCCACATGCTAAAAAGTAAATGTTGCAAAGCAGGGCACAGAGCAGTTAGTGCACTCAGCACCCACTGACTGTTTTATAAATTAGTTAAATAATTTCTGAAAATCAAAACAAACTAAAAATGCATTTCCTGTTTCTCAAACATGGAAATATTTGCTCCAACCCTCTGTGCTACAACATTTCTTTTCTATGATGGGCACATCTGTGGGCACCTATATGTTCTACTGCAATTCTACTTCCTCTAACAGAGGAAAATCTCTCATATGTTTTTCTAGAGGTCCAAAAAATCACTGAAAATCTACTTACCCTGCAACTCCATTGGACCCAAAGAGACCGGATGAGAATATCATATGGAGCATAGAAGAAGACTGGGATTCACGCAGAAGTTAATAAACCTGTAGCACATTTCTTGTACCTACATGGTGTAGTACAGCATGAACAAGATGTTTTTGGTCAGCAGGTCTGTTAGATCTGCACTGCAACTTGCAAACATGGGGGGGTGGTTTGTTATTTTTTCTTTTCTTTTTTTCTTTTTTGTTATTGCCACTCCTTCTGAGCTGGGGCATCCCTAGCCTGGCTCATTTCACCTGCAGCTCTCCACATGGCTCAACACTATTCCAGCTCTCCGACTCACAATTTAGACATGAATGAGCTGCTGAGATCCAGCCCAAGCACATCCATGTTGATTAGACCAGGCAACCTGCTAGGCATCTGTGTAATAACTGTACACAGCCGTATGTGCAGTCACATATAGAGTGCGGAACGTGCAGCACAAGAGGCCAAAGAGCTCAACCAGCTGTGGACCCTGTGGTCGAGAGCGTCACATTCTTGCTTTCACTCACAATAGATCCTCTGCATTTTTGAACTGTTCAGAGCCCTTCAAAAAGCAGAATGCTGTGTAGCAATAAAAATGTAGAAGTTTAATTTATTAGCTCTGGATAATAACAGTGGGGTTTGCTTCAGGTCTGCTGGTTGCTTTTTTCCTTTCATAAGTTTGTGCACATCCTTTGGCAGTTTATGCTTTACACAACCTTGACTAATGTTCATCTGTGGCAAACAGCCTCTTAACATGACAGTAATGTTGACCTTGAACTAATTCCTCTCCAAGAATGCACATTGCAGAAGTTCTTGTGGAAGTGAAGGAAACAATTCTGTTTTACATTGTTTTCAATTGCCTCACACCTGCTGTTGGGTCTAGTAAAACAGATGAAAAACACTAAGATACAGCAGGAGAGACCTTAGGTCAGAGCTGTGAAAACAACTGATATTTGCTTGTTTTGCATAAAAAGAAATTATCATTTCCTCCACTGAAGACTGTTGATAAGCACCCCAGGGCCTTTTGGTTGTATTCCAGGTAAAATTAATCTTTCTTGATGTCATATAAAAAAATTATCACCTGTCATTATTGATTTGCATATAAAGGCTAATTGAATGTGGGTTGGGTTTTTTCCTAACTTTTTTTTTATCAAGAGAATTTATTAGATTAGTATGGTAGAGTTTCCTTACATTTGTGTTTACTCTTTCTAAAAATAACAGAATGGCTGATAAAAGTATTTAAGAAAAAAGCAATGCAGACTTTCGTCATATTAGAAGTAAACAGAGGCAAGAAATCATCATGATATTTCTTTTCAAATCTATCATAATCAAATACAACTACAAATGAAGCAACAGGTATCTTGTCAAGAATTCTGTATCTGTTTTCTTCATAAGAATTGCTCTCCATACCTCAGAGTGTATGTGTAGAAGTCAGCAAAGCCACTTTAGGCCAGCAGTGGAGAAACAGAAACATTCTGGGATATTTCTTTACTTTTTCTGAAAATATTAATTCACATTCTTAGTGATCATGAGAGTGGATTCTGGCTCCAGTTATCTTCTTTTGAGAAGGACATAAAACATGAAAAACTGTAAAACAAAGATTGCTTTAAAAAATATTCTCACAACTCAAATCTCAGATATAGGAAACATTTTAGAGAAAATACTTTGTGGCATGTGCCACTTCTTCAAAGTTTCTCACAGAGTGTGTTTGGTATATGTTGATGGGATTAAATGTTAGAGTTTGAGAAAGTTAAAACATCTCTCTTTCAATGGGGCTCTAGTGTTATTTTACAAGTTTGTTTATAAAGGCAGTTACATGATCAGAGAGTCATATATCTCTTCTTTTAAGTCTTCCTTTAAGCCTCATGTAAGTTTCCATCCATTCTGATATCACAGCCTACTGTGTACAGGTGCTCATACAAGCAAGAATAAAATACTGGAAGCGTGACAGTAGGTTCAAAGGAAAATCTCTACATCTCCTTGAAAGCAATCACTTTGATCAAAGCCACCTAAGGGTCATTTGTGCTTTTAAAGGTAATAATACACATAGTTAATTGTAGACATTTTAATATAAAGCTCTAAGTGAAAAAACAAAAGTGCAAATAAGTTACTTGCCTCTTTGGAGGTCATGTGTAAAGGGTAAGATACCACTACAGTTCCATCTCACTAGCTGGATTTAATCCACATCATGTCACAGTTCAAGGGTCTCAGCCAGAGTCATTCAACTGTTTTAGGAAACTTTGGGATGGTCATTCACAGGAAATCATAAACTGAAACAATGCTGCTGAGGTACCAAAAAATGATTTGTTTATAGTTTAGAAGTGGTATATATAAAGGTAATTCATTTGGTCTGCTCACATCATTTAACGCAATTGACCTCCAGCTTTTGGAGGAGATAGAGGGGTTGAGATGTTTTTTCAGAAATTCCTGACTTGGATAGGGTTATACTGTATAATTCTAGTGGCTGGTAGTTAAGCACATATTTTATTATTCTCCAGTGATTTGTTGCTTTCATTCTTTCATTCTTTCATTCAATTTTTAATCTCAGGAAAGGCAATACTAATAACTTCTGACTCAGTGTCTTATTAACATAATGTCTGTGCATCTTGTTTAAGCATGAATGAGGTAGCATTTTTCTCGCCCTTCTAAACTTATGTAATCATGAAAATAAATTCTTCATTTAATATATGGGACAATATCATGACATAATTAAAGGGTATAAAAAAACCAAAAGCCACAAGAATGTAACAACCAAGGATGTGCTTTAATCAGTAAGTAATGCTGCCTTTCACTTCAACAGTAAAAAAGCTTTTAATTCATAAGCACTTTTGCAGCTGTATATACTGATAGACATTATAGCTATCATCACATCTACCAATCTGTTAATTGCAAATTCAAAGGATCTCAACTGGTAGAAACTGGTACTACTTTAATTTCTACTCATGTTAGTTATAATTGCTACTTTTCAAAAAGTAAATATGATGGTTTTTTTCTTCAACCGTTTTAAAATTCTTTACAAATCAAACTTTCCTCTGCTCTTTCCCCTTAAATAGTAAGGTCTCCAGGCCAATGGACCATTTCTCCTTTACATGTTGTACAGCATTTTCAATCTTACAGTCAATCCCTGGGCTGATATCCAGAATTTGGTCTCTGGCCTCCTGCATAAAGCCTTGGGTTTGGTTGATTTTTTTTTTTTTTTTTTTTTGCTTTCTAAATTAGCTGAATAGCACTGGTGACCAACTGCAAAGAAGATATGTTTCAAAATATGGCAACTTCACTGGCAAATCCTTGAAGCACATCTGAACAAGCATTGTACTTTCATTGCTACTAGCATCCACCTACTTTTGTTGTGATTACCTATGTCTCATATCTCAGTGTTTGGAAATCTGAAGGAACATATGCTGAAGGAAATAAAATCTCCTTGCTTTATTTTTCCCTCTGTGCTCTGTACTGGTATTTGGCATTAAATCCAGCTGAGGACTGCATTTCCAGCATAGCAGCATTTATATACAGTATATAAGGAGAATCACTTGCCTCAAGGCAAAATAGGAATGAAAAATGTAAGAGGAACGAGTGTGCAAAATTACAAAGATTTCCCTTTCTCAGCTCTTCGGTGTACCAATTCTGGCCACTGTGATGAGGTTTGAGTGTCCAAGTCCCCTCCAGGAAAGAGGGAATCTGAGTAGATATTTCCTGCATCCCAGATGCTCCTGTCATGAGGCTATGGGGAAAAGGAGAACCATTACCATTGTGTTAAATATGCCTTAATTTTGCCAATTAAATGACTCTTGGAAAGCAAACTACACAACTGTTGGTTTGTGTCTCTGTAAGTTCAGTACAGAGTGAATTAAAGCTGGACACATTGTGAAAAAAACCAAAACACCCCAACAAACAACCTAGATTTGAATTAAAAAGTGTTAGTTCATTCAAGACAGAACAGCTGTACCAGACTGTTAAAAGTTCACCTAACTTCTGCTATCTCAGGCAAGTTTAGGAGCAAAACCTTCCAATCTCCAGGCAGGTTGGGCTCTGTTCTGGGAACTTTTAAAGCTTTAGGTCCCCAGCCCTAACACAGCATGGTAAGGAGTCTCTGGGGTATCATTAGCTGCTTATATTAGTAGTGAAGGCTAAGAGTTGGTTCTTCTGAGCAGCTATCCAGGCCAAGGTTAATGTTCAAAAACATTTAAAAAAATTGCTATGATCTGGGGAGAGGAGAGGAGGAAAAGAGAAAAGAAAGAAGGAAAGGGAAAGGGAAAGGGAAAGGGAAAGGGAAAGAGAAAAGAAAGAAGGAAAGGGAAAGGGAAAGGGAAAGGGAAAGGGAAAGGGAAAGGGAAAGGGAAAGGGAAAGGGAAAGGGAAAGGGAAAGGGAAAGGGAAAGGGAAAGGGAAAGGGAAAGGGAAAGGGAAAGGGAAAGGGAAAGGGAAAGGGAAAGGGAAAGGGAAAGGGAAAGGGAAAGGGAAAGGAAAGGAAAGGAAAGGAAAGGAAAGGAAAGGAAAGGAAAGGAAAGGAAAGGAAAGGAAAGGAAAGGAAAGGAAAGGAAAGGAGAAATAAAGAAGGGAAGGGAAGGGAAGGGAAGGGAAGGGAAGGGAAGGGAAGGGAAGGGAAGGGAAGGGAAGGGAAGGGAAGGGAAGGGAAGGGAAGGGAAGGGAAGGGAAGGGAAGGGAAGGGAAGGGAAGGGAAGGGAAGGGAAGGGAAGGGAAGGGAAGGGAAGGGAAGGGAAGGGAAGGGAAGGGAAGGGAAGGGAAGGGAAGGGAAGGGAAGGGAAGGGAAGGGAAGGGAAGGGAAGGGAAGGGAAGGGAAGGGAAGGGAAGGGAAGGGAAGGGAAGGGAAGGGAAGGGAAGGGAAGGGAAGGGAAGGGAAGGGAAGGGAAGGGAAGGGAAGGGAAGGGAAGGGAAGGGAAGGGAAGGGAAGGGAAGGGAAGGGAAGGGAAGGGAAGGGAAGGGAAGGGAAGGGAAGGGAAGGGAAGGGAAGGGAAGGGAAGGGAAGGGAAGGGAAGGGAAGGGAAGGGAAGGGAAGGGAAGGGAAGGGAAGGGAAGGGAAGGGAAGGGAAGGGAAGGGAAGGGAAGGGAAGGGAAGGGAAGGGAAGGGAAGGGAAGGGAAGGGAAGGGAAGGGAAGGGAAGGGAAGGGAAGGGAAGGGAATTCCCTTTTTTTGGTGACCACCAGAAATTTCTGTCTAAGTGGAGTGACTTACTGACCCAATAGATATTTAATGTAGACACAGCTTCCATTATATTCTCTGACAGTGTGATGAGTAAATGCCCATCAATCAGCCAACCGACTGGTACAGCTCTCAACTTCCTTCCTGTTGATGCGCCAACATCACTCATTCAACCTGGGCAGCTCCCTGGACACAACTGACAGCATCTCTCAACAGAAAATCAAGCCTGGAGCTTGGGCCTCTGTCCTTGCTTTGCAGCTAATTCTTTTTTTTCACTATGGAAATGGCTTACATTCTGCTGTTAAGTCTGGTTTACTGCCATCCTAGGAGGATGTATGGAAAATTCCTATGTATCCCCTATGGAAATATATTACCAGTTTATTACAGCATTTCCTCACACACATTTTATTTTCTTAGACCCTCAGGGGGAGAATTGCCTTACACTGTTCTCAGGAATTTAAAAACTCAGTTGGATCTGGTCGTATTGTGTTCCAGCACTAAGTTGATCATTCATTTGATTGTCATTTGGTTACTGGAAGTGATACATGGTGTCTGTCTACCTGCTAAAATTTGGTGAATAAAACTAATAAAAAGTAACATAACGATACTGACTGCAGATTTTTGCAACCCTTGATGAAAAATGTCAGACAATCTGGAAAAATAGTTAAGTATGTACTGGAAGAGCCAAATCTGGACATTTTTCAAGATAATGTGCTTAGGGCAAAGCAATGCACAAAAATCAAAATGATTGAAAAGTGTTAAGGTAAATTATAATATCCCTCTTTCCATCATAGGATAATTATATCCATCTTACATTTCAAAGACTACTGAGCAATGTAAGGTCACTGTAAAAGACTATTCAGAACTGTGGGCACAAAAAATTTTGGAGAAACTCTGTTTCTGCAGGGCGTATTTCACTGCACGTTGATTTTCATGACAGTTTCCACACTGAGAGAAAATAAATCATTGAGTTCATGGGCAAGTAGTGTCCTGCAACATCATGGGGCATTGTCTAGTCCATGTAGATTACCAGTTTAAGTAGGCTTCTTAGCCAGAATTTTCTAAATACATGCAAAATGCACCATGTCACTCAGGGTAGGAATTAATCCTAACAGTAAGGCCAGCTGGCAAAAATCAACTCCCACTGGTCCAGAACATGTTACCAGCGATAATTCTGTAATTCTGATTCGGTTAAGTACAATGTGCCCAGATTTATAGGGGCTAAATTTGGAGTACCAAGAAACAAAAAAGTAATTCAAATGTTTGATTAATTTGTGTGTATTTTGAGGGTCATCAAAAAAATGAAACATCTTAACGCTTTCACATCTTTGGTGGGCATCATTAGTGTGTTTTTTAGTAGCTTGTATCAGTATCACTTTCCATGGTTGATGGGCATAGGGGTCAACTGATAATATTCAGTCTATCAGTCTGATAGACTTATGCAGTATGTTGAACTGCATAACTTGTATGTAGACAAGAAAATTTCTTCAGCCAAATTTCTATATTGTTTTTTATTTTCTGAAATGAAACAAACAGCTTTATAAGGCAAATTGTCCAGCAACCTTGAGATCAGGCAGTGCTGATAGGCTGCCAACTATAATATTTTCAGACTAGCAGCCTTTGTTAATTCCCAGTAGACTTACTGAGAAGATGATTTCAGAGAGTCATTATATTCTACTATCTTTCCAAAGTGACACTGAAGGTTAATTAAATCTGCAAAAGAGGTTCATGGTTATGTCTCAGAGAATATGAATAATTACCATACTAGTTTGTTTTTCTTGATTTGCACCAAATGAATAAAATGATATTTTGCAAAAAATTATAAGGAAGATAATTTTTCTGGTGATATAGTAGAATAATTTAATAGTATTTATGGAGTGGATTAATTTGGCTTATAAAATCTGGGAAGTTTTGAGATGCAGACTTAAAATGTTTCATCGTGTGTTTGTTGGTCCACAGTCTTAGTATGAAATATATTGGATATCTGTGAAATCTATTCCTCTAGATAATTTATGTGATGACTAAGAGTCACAGAATGGTGAACTAGGTTGCATATGTCTGCATTTATCATGCTCTAGTGTGTTTGGTGCACCTTGACTAAACTAATGACCATTACCAATTTTTCACAAAAAAGAAAACATCCTTACCATTCTTTTTTGTTATTTTCCTTATTGAGCAAGAATTATCTGTTCTTTTAATAAAATACTATTGGTTTCTAGAACAAAAAAAAGGTAAAAGAAAAGGGTAAAATAACAACACTGTGAAATGGATGTCTTCCCAATATAAAAATATAATCCAATGTCTGATGAAGAGTGATATTAAACCTAGCTAAGTTGTTTTTAAAAACTGTCCTTGGTCATAATGAAACAACAGTGAGGACAAAACTGGCTATGCCAGACACTCAGGTGTTTTCTGGCTGTTCATTGTCATTTTACATCACTAAGGAAACAGCAAGGTTACAAATTTGAAAAACAGATGGGTACTGTGGACCCACCAATTTCAACAACTTCATAGTTAAGTCAAAGTGCATAATAAATGTCTAACCTGATAATTGTGGTTCATTTCAGATGAAGCTCTTCTACCTGTGAAGAGTGCTTTAAACCCAGTGTAATACCGTCTGATGTCAGTGGAATTGAGGCACATACTTTAGTGCTAGGCTGAACTGAGTGCTAACTCAGTGAATAGCCTCAGACCTGCCCTCAGCCTGGGTCTTTGCAGGCAGACTCTATCTCACAAGTTCAACAATAATTTGCAGAACTGAGTTTCATTGTATTTTGAAGTTTTTGTAATTTCCAATGTTAAAAAAAGTCAACTAGAACCCAACTGCTTTTAAGACATGAAATTTCATAGTACTACCCTGTTTTGCTCATCTATTTGTGTGACATCTAAGATGTGAAGATGAGAAAAGGAACAGATAACTCTCAGACTTGCAGTGTTAATTTGTATGTGACAAGATAAAACTAGCTGGAAGGTATTTAGTAGCTATCAAGTCAAAGGGGAAGTCGATAACTTTGCTTTATTTCACAGAGAAAGTGGGAGACTATTCCAAAGTAGTTTCAAGTTAATAACCATCATTAGGTAACATTGTTCTCTAAAATTGCAGTAGATAGAGCACTAAAGAATATAGTAACTGTTCTTATTTATTGTATAAATGGACACTTTTACCTTATGCTGGACTTCTAAGGTTTAGATCTTTCTCTCGGGTACATTAATATCATTGACAAGTAATTCCTCTGCTATCAATAGTGTTTACACAGTAAATTGCATAGTGTAATTCATCTTACATTTGGGCTCTTGGCATCCACCTTTAAAAAATACCATTTTCAGAGCAACGAAGTAGAAATATTTGGCAATTTATTTAAATCAGTTTTTTAACAGGCGGTTTTCCAGTATAGTAAGGTAAGACCATCCAGGTTTGTGTCATCTTCAGTTCCTTGAGTGCTTTAGGAATCTGCCCTCACCAGGAGGTCATATTATATATTTTGAATATTCCAATGATGAATGTGATAAATGCTGAGAAGGGGTCCCTTTAATCATGAAAGAAATTGATTTTGCTCCATAAGTCCATTAAGACATTTCTTGTGTTCCCAGATGGTCTCTTGGAATAACTGGTCTTAATTACAGCCTTTTTAGAAATAATGACTGTGTCACTTTCCCAAGTATGCTGGCAGATTAATATGAGCTATTCTGGGGTATAGATAATTCACCTTTTGGATCTCGGAGAACAAAAATTTTTGCAGTATAGGTTCAGGAGTCCCAGATCTGCTGTCTAAAAATTGAAGTTTAGTCTGAAACAGAGTAGGCACTTAGTACAGGACACTACAGGACCTGTTAGGGATAAGACTACATGCCTTCAGCAGCACATGAGCTTGTAGGATGGGAGCTAGGAAATCCCCTGACATCAGTTGAAAATTTTTTTGTGATCTCACTGGCCTTTCAGACTGGCATCAGTGTCCCAATTCTGAAGACATTTACACTTGCTCTTCATTTTAGACAGATGAGCCCCACATATATTCACTGAAAATGTTCAACTTCTTGTCTGCCATTTGCTTAACTGTTTGTTCCTCTTTAGTCTCAATAAAAGTTTGACCTTACTAACAGTATTCAGAAACCTGCCCTTCCTTACACAGTCTCTGTTCTTGGTGTTTCTCCAGCACAAGAGCTTCTTGGGAAGAAGCTCGAGTTTCCTCAGAACACAGTGAACTTACGCATGTTTTCTGTTAACACTGCTGTGAACGAACATCCTCTTCCTTTTTCATTGCCTTTACCTAACCAGGATTTTAGTGTGCAGGATTTGAAGTATAAGCTTGTAAAATTCACAGACAGAAGTCAACTGCCTCCTTCCTTTTTTACAGTAAAAATCCACAAGTGATTGGAAGCAATTTTGCTCTTTTAACTGTTTTTATGGCTGATTGTGGGACAAAAGAAGAAACATATGAATTGCCTACTTGTGGTATCTCCAGAGGAAGGTAGTTTCTCCTTTTGTTGTCCTGTTCTTGCACATCACTGACTGCTCCTAAGTGAGCTATAAAATGATGATACGATTATGCATAGCAGTAAAAGAATCAAGATTAAATGTTTCTCAAGGGCCTCTCTGTGTTAAAGGTAGGCCTCCCCACTGTTTGAAGCCCTGTGAATGCTCCACATTGGGCAGTTATTGTTAGGAAAGTTAGCTGAGATTCTGCTCTGGCTGAAAAATGCTGCGTAGGCACATCCAGTGTAGGAGTGTAAGCCTGGGCCTTCCTTTATAGTTGAAAACAGATTGGAAGAGGAAAGGAACATTTCTTCCTGTGGACCCGCTCTGCCCTCCTGGCAGGAAGCTCTTTGCAGCTGCACTGCTGGCCACCTGTGACAGCAGCACTCAATAGCTGGATATCCTGTTGTATGGCTCGGCTGCTCAGTCATCCAGGACTCCTATGTGGAATGTAAATTGTGACTTTCCAGGGTTTTAAGCATGCCAGGATCAGGTATGAGAAAAGGATGCTGGAACTGGCCAAGCACCGATTCTTTCTGGCACACTGCAAATAATGCATTTGGTTTTCAAGACATGCTCATGTGAGTGGATGAGAGCATGTGTGTAGCAGCAAGAGACAAAGATATTTAATCTCATCTGTGGTTCCAGATCCTCAGGAAGCTATTGAGCAGCTAACATTTAGGGGAGAGCAACTGAAATGAGCAAACATCAAAACTAGCCTCAAAATTTCAACCTTCAGTTGTAAAATCCAAATTGGTTCAAACAAGAATGTCTATGAAAGAACCTCAGTTTGGCCCTTCTCCACTCCTTTGTGCAGTGAAAGTAAAATTGGAGCATGTGATTTCCTCTCCCAGAAACATGTGCCAGAGGGAGAAATGGATACTAAAGTCTGGAAAATCTAAGTATTAATCACATCTTTTGATCATGTTAGATTTTTCTTTAGGGACTTTACACAGGTGAAGGCATTCCATGTATCCCAGGGTCTAAACAATTTGCCTGAAAGGAAGATAAGGGAACAGATTTCCTTCATGATATTATACATTTGGGTAAATGTTTTACATTCATTCTCTTTGTAGCACCGAATCTTGCCTTGCAAGAGACAGGTTGTCTTGCTTGTTTCTGTTGTAGTTCTATATTTTTATATACCTAAGTTAAATAAAACATAGGATTCCTGGGAGTTCAAAAGCTGAACGAATGGGCAGACTGTTACTTAGACTTAATTCCATCTGGTAATTAAATCAGCATGGACTAGTAAAACACCACTGTACTAGGGCTGGATTCACCTTTTCTACAGGAGGTTCCTTGGCACTGAATTTTAGTGAATCTTGCTAACTCATTTAGATGTTTCTGAAAGGATAGTGAAATTTGTTTAAATGATCATCAAATCTAAATTTAAATCTAGGAGAGAAACCTGTTCGTTTGATCACCTGCAATGCCTATGTTTTGGGGTGTTTGTTTTACAACTTTAAACATACAAACTTAACTTCCTTAAATGCATTTATTGTTGTGCACTGATGAAACTGCAGCAAATGTACACATGCAGTTTTTCCATCTTTCTGCCCATGAGAAATACTAACTATGAGGTTGTCTGGTGTCACTCAAGGCTGTCTTCAAGGACTTAACATAAATTAAGAAAAAAATTAGACAGTTTTTTCAGAACCAATAGCTCCTATAACAGGGGCCACAACTCATAGTACAGCAATATAGGAGATACACGGCTGTACCAGAGGTTTCCTTCAAGGCTGATGTAGCAGTTATAGGTGCTCAATTACAGATTAGTGTGTTTGAGTGTGAGAGAGAAGGGACCTATTCATTCAAGCAGAATGAAACAAAGCTCATATGTAGTAAATGTGTTCAGAGATAAAGGGACCCAGTAAAAGTGTTGACTCAGTGTCCTCTGATAAGAAATTCAGAGAAGTGAGCACAGAAATTAGCTCTTTTTGGGGCCCACCTTTGTCAATATCTTAGGACTAGGTACATCCTTTCTAAATAATGAAAGGGCATTGAATAAACTATACTCACTCTTTCTAAAAGAAAAGGTCTCTAAGATTCACTAAAGCAGACAAGAAGTTGAATCTGAAAGAAGAAGGAATGGTGTATCTGAAAATTTTGCGATGAAAACAAATTTTGAACCTAACTAATTTAGGAAATTTAACACTGAGTTGTCAGTCCTTTGTCTCGTCCATCTTTCACAAACCCCAAATTAACTAAAAGCAAATCAGTCCATCCTAATGGAACACATTTAAATTAACTGGACTTATGCCAGAGTTGCATTTGACCACAAAAGTGACAGAACAAACAAAAGGGCTAACAGATATCTCTAACATGATTTTATTAAAAAATTCAGATGAACTTTCATGGAAAATGTTAGAAGTTTTGTTTTAAGTAACAACTGTCTTCTCCTATAATATAAAAAATATTAATTTTTCTAATATATATTAAAAAGTACTATTAATCGAAACAATTTGATGTCTAGATTTTTTCCAGATGAGCAAACATTGGACTGGGATTTCTCAGAATTTATGATCTCCCCTTTTAATTTCACTGAGAATGCCTTTGTTTTGTTTGCAGGAACTAATCTTTCTCCATATGAGTATGTAAAAGGTCATATGTTTCCACAGCATTTCTGCCAAACACAGTCAAAAGAAAGGGTCTTTTGAATCATGACATGCTCACGTACACAGTGGTTCAGAAGAATGCTTATTTTGTTTCTCCTTTTCTCTTTCCTGTTAAAGTAAAAATTATAATCTTAGTCCTGTTGATTCACTTGCCTTTTATTGAAAAACTGATTTTCTTCTTTGAAGACCTGAAGTGTTAAGTCTACCCTGGAATTATATGTGCAAGCCCAGCTTTGCTGTGAAATTTACCTAGGTGCTAGTGCTGTTTCTTTTACAAGTCTTACAGCTGATAAGAATAATTGCTACCCTTATGTCTGATTACAGCACATACAAGAAAACAGGACACCAGTCCATGATGGTGACAAAGTACTCAGAGACAACCACAGATTAGAGATATCATTATTGTACATGCACTGGTAAGTAGGAGCTACAGTGCAACCCCTGGAGAATATGATGGCATTTTACTGTTTATTAATGTATTTGCTACTATTATTATTTTGTATTACTTAGCTAATTATATGTCAAAATATCTCAGAAGTGTCCATTGACTAGACTGAAGTCTTGTCCTTCATAAAAAGATAAACCAATGCTCCGGATTTTCTTTCAGTGCCCCAGTAGCTCTCATTATCCATTTTTTTCCCCCCAAATCTGTTAGACAGCTGGAACACTTCTTTATTTTTTTTTCTCTACATTTTAGAGTTGATGAGGTCCAAGCATAAGGCTGTTTCAGCTTCGAAGAAACTTGGTTCTTAACTATCATAAAGCTTTTGTTCCAAGCAAATGTTCTGCAGAAAATTTCACAGGTTAAGAAAAAGAAATAGGCCAGATTTATTTATTTGAGCCTGAATAAAATGCAGCAGTTGCAGTAGATACACACACAAAGATCAAACACATCTCATATAGATTTTTTCAAAATCACTGCTCATGCATAAGAGCAGATTTCCCTTCTCAATAGTGACATGTTCCAGCTATAAAAAATTGCTACATAGTATTCCTGCTAAGCAAAAGACTAGAACATTCATGCACAGTCTATTATGGCTCCCACAGTTCCACCCCATGAATCTGACTTGGAAAAAAATTGGAGATCTATAGTATTATTGGATAGGCAGCCTGAAGTTAGGCTATGGGAAAACAACACTGACTGCATGGCTCTTGGAGCGGAGAAAATGTTAGCTTAAAATATTAATGCATGACAAAACATGTTCACTGCATGAGCATGTGAGCAAAACCTGGCAACAGTAGATCCCATTAAGTGATTCAATATACAGAGCAGGCCAGAAGAAGTTATCCCTTTGTGGTGAAAGTGTGACTTTTTGTTTTATTTTCATGAAGTCTTCTCGCCTAGTTCAAGTGTGCATCCTGATGGAGCATTTTTAAGGAGGCCCTTGGAATCCAAGTAGTCACTTTTTTCTTTACAGTCTGGCACGAAAGTTCAAAGTAATCATAATAATATCAAATAGGATTGAAACTTGACTGTCCTGAAACAGACATTATTTAAGAGAATATACTTTAGAGCAGCATTAGCCTTTTTTAATCTATACTGGAACTAGAACTTGCATAAATCTCCCTAGTATCATGAAATTCCTCCTTTCAGAAATGTGAAGTTGTATCAATGTCCAGCAAAACATTTTAAACATACGTGTTCCTCTACATCCTGACATCTCTATTCAAGGACTGTTCACTCTGTCTATAAGCTTTTCATTGCCTTTTCTCTAGAACCAATCTTGGTCCCCTGTGACTTGGAAGAAGCAGAAAATATGTGCAGAAGAGAAAAAAATATATGCAAAAATATCAGCTTGAATTAGAATGCAGTTTTCTAGACTTTTTGTGGTATTGGTGACCTTATTAATAGGAAAAGATAGGTATAGCTTTCCCACAGAGACTGGAAGAAAAGAGGAGGACAAAATCAAGACATTCATTTCCTGAAAATTTTAAAGGTTTCAAAATTCATTTTCATTACTGAATGGAATGACAAGGACTCATGTCCATATTTACGAAGAAAAAACAAAAAAAACCACTCGATAAAAAGCAAGAAGTGCCCAAGAATTGTTGGCAACGACATACATCTGGTCCTGCTGTGACTGGAGCAATCATCTTAATCATCTGATTGCCAGTTATTAATTCCTCAGCTGAAACTCTTTTACTTCATGGGAATAGTCTATCATTTGTTTTCATATGGCACAGCACTACAGCTCTAGTACCTGAACTGCCCCATTTTAACAGACACAAATAAATAAATAAATAAATAAATAAATTACACTAGTAGACCTCATGAAAACATTTGTATTAGTTACATCAAGGGAATGAAATGATAATACTGGACAGAAATATGTTGAATCTTCAGGATGTCTGGCCCTTGAAGAGTTAAATTTACTCTACTGATGGCTTAGTCAAGGCAGACTAGAGTGCATTGAACCCAAGAACTCTAGTCTTCTGCTTCTGCATTTTATATAATCTCTCTGGTTCAGCACATTTTCCTTTAGGGCATGTCTGCACTGAGGTAGACATGCCACATCTCACTTAAGGAGCTTTCTGAATTGAGCTCTCTGCCAGAAGACACATAGCCATGTCTGTATGTCTGTTTGGAGGCTCAAGCATCCACACAAGGTCTGTGGCAGTGGGTCTGTTTTGTGCGTGGTGCCAATTTCAATGAACCTCTTAAGGGCAAAACCTGTTTTCATCAGTATTTCCACATGGTGCCAGGAAATCACAGAAGGATTCTCTTATACCAGCCTTCCCGGCTTCTTGGTTTCCAAACTATTCACCTACCTTTTCCAAGCATGGTCAGGGAGTGAGATACAAAGTATTTTATGCCAGGTCTGCCAAAACTGGACTGGAAACTCTCTTTAAGCTCAGAAGCTTAAGCGGTACAGCTCTGTAGGTAATCAGGGCTTGGGATAGATGGGAAAAATAGAAAAGCAAGAGTTTTCTTTTCCTGTTCTTCCTTGTAAAGAGGCTTGATGAAATATCTATTTATTTCAGGCCCAAAAATCTCTCTGATTTTACATTGTATGGCTGTTTAGTTTCAGAGAGAAAGGCCCCCAACACACTATGAGAGCTTTTCATCATCTTATAAACAAAATAATAATAGTTAAACCCCACAAAAGAGCAAGAAATTTGGCTGCAGCTGTGTGTCAAAATCTAAATATACCTGTTATGAGACTGCACATCTGCTGAGGAAAGACAGCAGTGATAGCTCTAGCCTATTTAACATCTCTGAGATGTAGTTATGAGACTCACCCAATACAAAATCAATAATTTATACAAGAAATCCTACATATGTCTCCCCTAACTACCAAATAATAGATGAAAACTGACAGATAAAAGCTCAGCTTCAACATCTCAGAGAAAGATACTGTGTACGTGCAGGGCGTCAGTTAAATTTGTTCTGAGTATGTACTATGTGATGATTAAAGCACAGCTGAGAGAAAAAAATAAAAACTTTAGCTTTGGGTAGCAATAAATTGGCTTGGATCTACTCCAGGTAACGGGCAAGAAAGTCACAGGACATTTAAAAGGCAGCCCTGATTCGCTCTTTCAACTTCATTTAATATCACATTGGAAACCTACAGGGGATGTTACCAAAAAAAACTGTCTAGACCACTCTGCAGTCAGACATGTAAGATTCATGGGGATACAGAGCAAGCTAGCAAAGTAAGCAGGGGCCTGTTTCTCACTGTCTAGTGTAAAAGGCACTCTCCTGGGACTGCATCCTGGTCCCTGTTCCCATGGATTTTTCATTAAACTGTCTTTGGATACAATGCATTAGCAACACTCATTGCAGGGAGGTTGGACTAGATGACTTTTAAAATGTGCCTTCCAACTCAACCTATTCCATGATACTGTGAAATAGATGCTGAAGTATGCAGTCAGAATGTGGGATGAACCTGGAGTACATGCACCTACCAGGCTCCCAAACCAACCTGTACTAGTCTTGTCCCCTTTGGCCCTTTAGGTGTTGCTTCTGGGAGGCATTCCTCTTAGATCCTGCAAATGGTGCTGTGTGGCTTTTTAATGATCCTGTTCAAACCCAGGCATCTGACCTGAAACTGAAGCTGTAAAATCAACAGTCTGTCTGGTCTACTCTTAAGGGGCATGAGTAGCCAGGAAATGTTTTTAATGATTCCCTTTCTTGGAATTAGAAAAGAAATTTCCCCTAAAGTGAGATTTGTCCCAGTTCCTTAGGAGACCAGAAACCCACAGGCAGTGGTCTTTCATCTGAAGCAAAGGAAGATACAATACATTTCAGAAACTTGTTTTATTTCACACTCTTAATGTTTTTATGCTGATATAGTGTCCTGTCTTTTTTTTTTTTGTTTAGTTTTGTTATACTCCTCTTGAAATATGCTATTGACATAACAAAGAAGGTAGAAAATTAGATGACAAGTAGTCTGAAAAATAACATGTAGTTGGACAGATAGGGAGCATTTTACTCCATATATGTACTAAGGAGCACACAACATTCTCCTCACAACCCTCTTCCCAGTTCCTTGGCTTTGACACTGATGGTGTCACCCAATGAATCACTGACCACAACAGAGAGAGAATCCAATCCTTTTCATGAATTCCCTTGGCCACAGATGTTGGAATGACACCTGAATCTTCAGAAGAGCATTTGCAATAACAGCCTGTGTACTGTACAACCAGACTTTGGGCAGTAAAGTTATTGGCAAATTTTATCATAATTTTTTTTCTGTGAAGTTAACTTGAATTTAGTTCACTCAGGCAATTTGCAAGCAGACTGTTGAAATTATTTGCTATCCCAAAAAGATTATTCCACTTTTTAAACAGGGTTGTTTTAACAAAGTCCATCTAAGTGAAAGAAAACCAAACCACACCAAAACACAAAAAAATTAAAAAAAAAAAAGAAAAAAAAAAAAAGGGGTTGTAAATAAACTGTACAGGAACTAAGACCTCATACACTTAATTTGAGTTAGATGTGTCAAAAAAGAATTTATCCACCAAATGCCTTATGTAGCTGTTATTTAGCAGCTAGTTATTTAACAGACCTGTGATTTTTTTTTAATTCAAATTAAATTTTTAAAAAACCTTTTTTCACCAGAAAAATTTTCATTGCTTCTGAGGTGTTTTTTTCTTGAAAGGACAAGAGATCATCTTTAATGAAGAACTGGAGTGGAAAACTGGGGTGGAAAAGTTGAGGGCTTTTTTAATCCCTATTAAAATCCCTATTATTTTATTGGGGAAAAAAAATGCTTTTCTGTCTAGCTAGGTCTTCTGTGATAACTTATATTTCATTTTGCTGCATGTAGCTGCCTGAGAAAGTTTTACTTTTGAAACGTCTATAAAAAATGAGAAATACAAAAAATGAATTATCAGTCAGCACAGCCAATCACACTCTTCCAAAGAAATAAAGAGATCACACTGTCTTTAATAATTGGCTGTAAAAGTGGCACCTTCTAATGTAAGAGGTCTATCCTTTGCATATAATAAAACTGTGTATTAAAAATTGTATCTGGTTGGGATTATTAGCTGACAGAAACAAATTTACTGCCTTGTTAAAACCTTTTATCACAGGAGAAAGAATTTAACAGAGCTGTAGTCTTTTCCATCTTGTATGGCAACAACTGTAAACAAGTTACAAATTTTGAGCAATTACGTGCTGAGAAAGTCCACTTAAAACAACTGCATTTACTTTACTGTTGGAGAGATGAAGTGGTTTGTGTTTGGGGCTTTTTTTCTTCCAATTCCAAGTGGATGATTAAGCATTAGAAAACATGAGTTCAACCTCACTTTCAGGTTCTCAAATCTGAGTTTGCAGCACTAGCAGTTTCTACATTAACTTTCAGTTTGTCCCATTTGAGAGAAAATGACCACAGACAGGTCTGCATTATAAAATGTTGCCAGTATAAATTTTTCACTTGCATTTGTGAACAAAATTAAACTGCAAAACACTTTTTTTAAGAAAAAAAGTTGTACTGGAAGTACAGTTTATTTCATAGCATGACTGAGGCAATTTAGGAAAATGTCTTAACACTACTATCAAAAAACAAGCCCTTTGCAGTGTTTTGCCAAGTATAACTTTGCAGAAAATCTACAGTGATATAGATGAGACACAAGAACTTACCAAAGATAGGTCTTTCATGGGTGGTTCATATAGCTTTGTGATACTGTGCTGTGTTTTAACCCCAGACAGCAACCAAGCTCCACACAGCCACTCACTCACACACTCACCCACTCTCATCCTCACCTGCAGGATCAGGGGGAGAATCAGAAGCGTAAAATGTGGAAAATTTGTGGGTTGAGATAAAGACACTTTAACAGGGAAAGCAAAAGCTGTGCCGAAAGCAAAACAAAACAAGGGATTAATTTACTGCTTCCCATGGGGCAGGCAGGTGTTCAGCCATCTTCAGGAGAGCAGGGTCCTATTACACATTGCAGTGGCTTGAGAAGGAGAAACCCATGGCTCCAAACATCCTCCACTTCCTCCTTCTTCCTCTCACTTTATATACTGAGCATGATGTCTCATGGTCTGGAATATCCCTGTGGTCAGTTGGGGTCACCTGTCCTGGCTGTGTCTCTTTCCCACCTCTCATGCCTCCCCAGCCTCTCTGACAACATGGCAGTATGAAAAGCAGAAAAGGCCTTGGCTCTGTGTAAGGCCTACTCAGCAATAACAGAAACATTTCTATATTATCTATACTGTGCTCAGTACAAATCCAAAACACAGCCCCATACTAGCAAATGCGAAGAAAATTAACCCCACCCCAGCTAAAACAAGCACATAATAGAGAGGCAAACTTTTTTTCTTTGGACCGTGAAGAAAAGTTCGATGGTGTGTCATATGCAGCCCAAGAAAAATGGGTCAGCAGAAAACTTGCTTATAAGTCTGAAGACCTCGTAGGTGTAGACTGTGAAAACAAAGGTTCAAACCTTGGTCTTGTTCAACCTTTTGGTATTGTCAAAGCTGGGGTACATGTATTCCCTGGCTTCTTCCAGCCACTTCCAATCTTCAAGTAAAAAACAAATGAAAAGCCACTGAATCTAAACAAGCCAATAAAACACGGAGATAATGCCAGCTTTCTCTGGATGTTAACCTCTATCCATTGATAGACCCTTCCCTCCCTTTCTGCAGCCAGAAAGGTTCTTTTCTCTGTCTGCCCATGAATAAAACTCAGCACAGCTGTGCCAGCCATGCTCCAGTGCACGTCTCTGCAGAGAGAGCCAGGCAGCTGTGGCCTCTCCCCGATGAAGGCTGGCCATTTGGATAGGAGCTTTGGAAGGAGTTATATACATCACGTCAGGAGAAAAATGCCAGGCACATGTGATGGTTGGGAAAATCAGTCTGGAAAGAGAATTAAGAGTACACAACCTAACAATGATTCCTTTAATATGTTGTGGATTGGTAATGTTTTTGAACAAAGTAGAAGAGAATAGCCTAGAGTACCTGCAGAGGGGGAGGAGGAGGAGACAATGCCCTTATTGTCTTTTAACAAAAACAATTCTGAAGTGTACCTTAGCAAAACTCATAGCTTGAAATCGTTTTTCTTTCCAGTTCAGGCCTGATACGCAGCATGTTTCCCTAGTTTTGTCCTGTCCTTAATTGCATGTAGACCGAAGACTTTTGTGCTGAGCACATTTTACTACTGAAAGGAGAAAAAATTATTGAATGTTTGAAAAGCTGATTGACATGGACCTTTTTTTCCCCGATCTTTTAAATGCTTCCACCAGTGCTTCCTTATAATCCTAGACAATGCCACTGACCCTTTTACAAATCACTGTACAAACTGAAGACTGAAATTTTATACACAGTTAAAGTCAAGCTTTTTGGCCAGGTTTTGACAGCTGTTATTCTAAAACAATGTTTTGGCTCTGATCAAAAATATGACTTTATTTCCTTTTGGGTTTCTACCAGGAACCATATGACTCTGTCTGATAGATGTGGAGGAGGGGTGGGAGCAAGAGAGCAAGAAGCTCTTTCAGCTGCTCTCCCAGTAGAGCTCAGACTGCAAAATGAAATGACAAAGGAATCTCATTTATCCAGGGCATTGGGTGTGTGGTAGGTGGTCCCTGAACTACTGTTTGAAGAGAGGTGAAAGTCATATTTATGTTGCATATTTATTATCAAAGATCAGGTCCTGAACCGCAGGATCAGTGCATGAGACAACACTTTGATTTTCTACTCTTCTCTGCGAACAATTAGAAGTTGCTTATGCACAGGTTGGTATTTAGCTTGCTTAAAGAGTCAGAAGTCGAACTACCAGTAGATCCATGAGAGCCCTGGGTGGAACCAAGGCAGGTGGGGGTAACACATCCCCTCACCAGCACATTGCAATTACTTGCTCAAGTACCTAACATTCCTTAGCAGGGCCTCAGCTTGGCTTTTGACCACAGGAAATTGCTGTGGTTGCTTTTGCCAACCTATTCTGGTGAGAGATCATATCAGTTTAAGAGGTGGTCTGAGCATATCTGTTGTGCTGGGCAGCCTGAGCTGTCACTGCCTGAGTCTGTAACCCAGCAGTGTCTGAAAGGTGACACGAGCTGAGAGCGACTCCGAAATCCTGCCAGGTTTCACTGGAAAACCATTACTGGCTGCAGGAGGTGGTAATTTAGGAATAGAGAAATTATTTCTGTGGGGATTAAAACAGGGTGTTTAAGTACTAGTGTTGGCTGGGATTTCCTATTACCTGAACTAAACCACACAAGTTTGGAATTCCCTTTTAAAGGTCACTTTTAAATATTGAGCAAAAAGCTTTAAGTGGAAGCTTTCAGATAAACTCTGATCTAACTCCACCGAGCTTTGTGTATGTTGTTGCACACTTTGTGCTAGTAACCATCCTAGCTAGCTGAATTCTGTCCATCTCGCCCAAATACTGCAGAGGGGAATATGGCCACAGCAGCATTAATTCAGGCATTCTCCACTGTCCTTTCAGCAAAATACATCTGTCCTGAAATTCTCCACATCTAGAATGAACAAGTAAATTCTGGATGTTGGAACTGGAATGTGTATAAACACAGATTCTTAGAAAATGGAAAAAGGAAATAAACCCTTTGTTTCTCTGCAGTAGGATGTCAGCAAGAAAAGGCAAAGTATCTAGTTCATAAAATAATGGGAGACCATTACTCTGGTTGAAAAGTATAGGTAAGCTCCAAAATGTGGAAAAAAAGTACTTAAATAATTGCTTTTCCTTTAACTTGGAAAGGCTATGGCTTAGGGTAAATGCCTGAAACTTAGGATGGGTTTGCTTTTCCTGTACTTATTCCACCAAGTCAGTTCTGATTATTTCATTCACTGTAAATATTTTTTTCACTGACATTTTAAGGAACAAAACCAAATATTGAGATATTAAGTTGCAGATTCTTGCTGTAAGTTTTTGTTCTGCTCCCAGTTTTTGTGACCCTTAGAACACAGAAGACAAAATCTCTGCAAAGATGACAGGAGTTATTCAACCTTTTATAGAATCATAGACTGGTTTGGAAGGAACCTTAGAGATCATCTCATTCAAACACCCCTGCCATGGGCAGAGACACCTTTCACTAATCCTGTCTGCCATTTAAATATTCAGCATGTGGGAATCAGGCTATTACTGTCACAGATCTACGACTTGTCTCTATACTTAGTTTAGGGAACATATTTTACCATGAGAAAAAGCTAACAAGTAAACACACACACAGATAAACAACCAAAAAACCCACATTGACTGGGCTTTTAATAATGTATTGCTTTCTTTATAAAGTTTGAAAGGAAAAACACGACTTAGAGGTAAGATACAATTGTATTTTCTTGCCTAGTAAAGTTGTCCGATAACATTGCTTCAAAAGAGGCCTTAAGTGGACTCCATGATAAAGTCTAGTACTCCTGAAAAGTGACTGACAATTATGACATCATTCTTGACATTTATCAAATTTTCCTTGTTTTTCATATGGATGTACTTTCTATTCTGTTCATGTGAGAACATTAGCAAACTACATTGACAAGAGATCTGAGTGCCAGTGGCTGGAGTGGGCCCTTAAGGACTCACAGGTCCATGGGCCAGCAACCAGATAGACTGGGCATTTAAGGTTAGTTGTAAAGAGACAAATATTTTTTGTTTATATATTCCATTATTGCAAGTTTCAGTCCTCTCCTGCAAGGAGAGAAGGAGCTGGAGGGGACCATCTGAGCCCTTCATGGCACTGGTACCAGCAGCGCGCTCTGACTGCAGAGGCTCCATGAGGACAAGCATGTCTGTACTCCGCATGTGCGCGTGTGTGTGTGCCCCTACCGGGAACACTTGCTCAGCCAGACGGACAGCTGGGAGCAGGGAAGGGACTTGTAGCATTCTCACCTCTGTGGGGCCAGAGCAGGGGAGATCAGCTGGGACCTCCACCCCAGGTTCAGCCATCCGAAACCAATGAAAAAGATTCAAGCTCTAGGAAATCTGATCCAGATCTCTAATGTCTCTAATCTTAGAGCATTTTCTTGACATCTTCAATTTAAGGTTACCGTTTCCTGTCCAACAGCTATAGAGATGAATATAGATAATTTCATCTCTACATTCTTCTTTTCTGGAGAACATCAAGGGATAACAGACCACGTTTGGAGACCAATGTAATTTAAGCAAGCATACAAAGACTGCTGTGGTTAACTGGAAAAATGCATAGTTCTCTCCAGAGTACTGCTGCCAGCTTGGTGATATTTAATGTTTCCCAATGAAGCTTCAGCTTCATATTCTGTATATTTAATAGACTTGGCCCATGTTATACCACTTAATACATCGAGCAGGCTTGGCCTGTGGCCTAAGGAAAACCTTAGTGAACTCCACCTGTTACATCCCTCCATCCTGGGAACCGGTCAATCCCAGATATTATTTGGGTACACTTTTCCAGCAAGATTGTATCCAACAGTAGTTTCACCAAGACCATAGCTCCCTGGTGTGGCTATGAGAATGACACCTGAGAGAGTATCAAAAACCCCATTAAAGTCAGGATGTGATACTACTGCTTCTCTGCTGCTCTGTCCAGTTATCCTGTCATGGAACAGAATTAGGTTATTCTGACAAAACCTGTTCTTGGCAAACCCATGTTGGCTGCCACACAACTCCTTTTGTTACGCTAAGAGCTGTTGCACTGAGGGTGACCCCAAGTCAGGGAGATACTTCATAAGCCAGTCATCCAAACAGGGCTGGAAGGAAGCACTTGGTGATTCAATCTGCATCTTGACAAGCACTTTCAGACACTTTGTCAAAAAGTCCCTGGCATAACATCCAATTCACTCTGTAATTGAATCATTAGTATAATATTTCATGCATTTTGCAACTTCAGGACAATAGGACTTTGGTTAAGAGGAAGACATAACCTGTACGAAAATGAAGATACATAGTACATTTGGATTGCTGCTAAATAAATCTAAAGAATCTCATTTAAGAGTATGACTGCCCCAATGGCACCAGCACCTACTGAAGATTAGTATGTTAGATATATTGGGTTTCAGTAAGCTTTCTGGAAACACCCTCATCAATTGTGGCTTTTAATTCAGTATATTCCAGCTAAGAATTTTTTTATTGAAAGTTTTACTAGTACCTCTTAATTTCTCTTCTATTGTTATAATTTTAAATTCCCTCACAGTAAATGCACATTACAATTTTGGAAAATGATGCTAGCATGCAATTTGTTCAAAGCGTGTAACATAAATTACAGTTCAACTTCATTGCTTTAGAAGAAGGTTTCTGTCATTTATTTGCTGATTGAGGCCTCAGAAATGGGTTTGTTTCTTCCTTCCACTACCAACTTCCTCTTGTAATTAATGCAAATAAACTGGCAGGGCCTCATGTTACTGTGATTTGCTATATTCAGAATATTTCATGCTAATGAAAGGTTGTACCCATATGCTTACCAAGATGTGATGGAAATCTCTATTTGCAAAAATATTTTGTCCAGAATAGACAGAGGTGTGTACTTCTGCAGAATTACGATTTTATTCATTTGTCCTCTAGTTTTCAATCATTTCACCTTCAGATTCAGAATTACTCCGGCTGTGACTTATCCCCATTTTTAGTCTCATAACCATTTCAGATCATTTTTCAAAAATAAAAACAGATTATTTATGCAGGTGGTTTTCTAGGAGGCCATCAATCCAGCTAACTCCAGAATCCTAACTTAAGCAGAGCTTCATTGACATCTTCTATGTCTGCCACAGTAGGGACTGCAGCTGGATCAGCATAACTGTCTTTGTTGAAAAACAAATCAAACCACACCTAATTTATTGTTCTATGTGTACTAGAAAAGTGACAGGCATGGAGACACATGTGCTTTTGACCATGGTTAGAATAGCATATCCTCAAACCTCTGTGTTCATAAGATGAATGGATGTGGCCCTGATATCTTCCTATACCTAAAAAGGAACCACAAAAGACAGAGCCAAGGATGTGCAGATGGATTTTATTTTTTTTCTAAAAAAGAGCATGCAAGAAGTGTGGTTGACTGGCTCAAAGTGGACTTGGTTTTTGGAGGTGGTAACTTCATTTTTGTGAATGGTTTTGAGGTTTCTCAGTCTTGGCTGTCATTACTCTCCTTCTCCAGATTTTTTCAGTAGTCCTGTGGTATAGTAAAACCATTGACAACCATTGTCCCAGATTCACCCAGCACAGAGGACGTACTGCAGAGTTGTTCCATTTGGCTCAAATTCAGAGGTACATGTACTGGCACCAAAAGAAAGAAATCCACAGGCAAAATCATTCCTGCAACTTGATTGCTATCAAATGTGAAAAGAAAAAATAGGAAGGAGGAATGGAGAACTGTTGTTTAAACCTCTCTCATAACAGGCTAGTAACAACTATATGTCTTAGAAACTGCAGTCTTGTGATATCTTTATATGACTAAAACTATAGCTAGGAATAATAATACTTTAAATGTTTAACAAAAAGTAAAAATCTGTGTCTAAATACTTTCTCTATGAGGAACAATAGAAATATTTTAAAAAGAAATCCCAAAAGTGTAATAACAAATTTTGAAACTCCTCAAGTCACCACTTTCCATATCATCCTGGAAGACAGTTCTAAAAGAATGGGAATATTATTGGTTGACTAAGTGATTGCAGGGGAATACTTACTAATAATTTGGTTTTTTCTTAATTAGTAAAAAAAAGACCATTTATTCATTTTCAGTGACAAATATCTCTCATGAAGTTCGGATTTCACTGTGAAAGCAGAACCCTTCTTCCTGAATAACTCAATTTTCTAGCTATGAGGCTAATGTTTTCATAACTAAGAGAGTGATATTAGAGTTGTGAGACAGGGAAATAATAATAAAGAAATTCCATACATGAATATGTTCAATGGACATATTGGAAATTTTCCTTTTGCACAGGTTCATTGTAAAAAGTGTTGACCAGATCTGAAAGCACTCAAAGGCTTGAATAAATGTTGAAAGATGCAGAGGAGCACAGGTCATGAAGGATATACAGCCTGAAGAATTTTTCAGAGTATTACAAGACTTATATATGTTTAAGTTTGAGAAAACTAGAAATTGTCATTTGTCTGATGAACAGTTTATTGTGAAATACTTTTGTACTTGATGCAAATTTCCAGATCTCATCATCTGCTAATACTTAGCTATTTGTCTTTCTTCTTTTACTGTTTGCCTCTCTAAGTCAATTCAACATGTTGTTTATAATTGCTGACAGTCTCTTTGTTAGACATACACTGCATCCCTCCCAAATCTGATTTTATCTTTTACACAAAATAAAGCTGTTCTTATTACAGCCATTAATGGCTGTTAGCCAATCTCAGAACCAGTACTTCTGCTGCATCTTCTTTGACCTACTTCTCTGTTTATCCTCCCTTGTGATTCATTTCTCTGCAACCTCATCACAAAACCAAATACAATCACTTTCTTACTGGCTCCCAGATGTGTATTCTAGACTGATCAGCTTCCCTCTAGATCAAGAGTCACTCAAGGAGATAGCTAAAGTATTTTCATCCTCTCCCTCCCCACACCTTCTTTGACAATATTTCCACTGCTTATTTTTTCTGATCCATATCTCTAGTCCCTTCTGACTCAGACCCTCTTGTAGGTCTCTCTGCCTAGGCTTTGCCCAAATATTAGTTTCTGTCAGACAAATATGCTTAAGAACATTCCTGTCTAAGCTAAATTAAGCTAAAGCATGCAACTAAAGAATGAAACTCCTTCAAATTCAAACCATCTTGCATCTTTTCTTCTTCTCCCTGATGTGTATTATCATGTCAGATCCGTTATGAATGCTGCAATAAAAGCCATTTTCTGCTATGATCATGTCACATGTCTCTGTACATTCCTCTGCTTGCTCACCATTCTTCCTTATCAAACTCAATCTGCTTGTCTTCCTTGCAGAAACCTTACTTTTCATTTAAGACTCTGGGTGGAGATTCTATCTCTGTCTAGTCCTTCCAAAGATGCTGTTGCTCGGAGACTGGCTGGGCATCAGTCTGCTAGTGGGAGGTGTTGAATGCTTGCCTTTGCATCACTTGGGTTTTTTCCTCAGTTTTTCCTTCATGTATTCAAGTGTCTTTCTTGACCCATGAGTTTTTCTCACTTTTTCAATTCTCTCCTGCATCCCACTATGGGGAGGAGCAAGTGACTGGTGGGTGCTTAGTTGCTGGCCAGTGTCAACACATCACATGTGAAGAAAAAGCTTGACTTTTTTTGCAAAAATTCCCCTGATATGCTCTGATTAGGAATCCTGCAACTTCCACCATTTGATGGCAGTTGCGTAATTCCAGCTGTAGGAAAATTTGACATAATTTGACCTAGCTTATCACGAAAGCTTCAGTATAGCAAACCAGGTCATGAAAAGCTTTTCTCCTATTTAATTTCAAACTCTTAGACTACAGTTTCACATTTCAATCCTTGCTAAGTCAGACTCTGAGAATGAACCATTGTCCTCTTTGGAGTGCACTGGTGGGCAGGGCATAGCCCTGTTTCATTGCTTTTTCTTTTTCTTTTTTTCCCTTTTTGAGAATTTCTTTTGCTGGTAGAAATAAAGAGTATATAGAAGAAAATGTTGCAGATTATAGTGTTCTTTTCCAATCTTCATCACATGAATGCTAATGCCATCGAAGCACTAAAGAAGATACTTCCAAAGTATGCACATTTGTGAAGCTTTAAGAAGAAAAAATCTCTTGCTATTTGAGCAAGGTGGAGCATATTCAGTTTCATCATGGATGACTGTTTATCCTGCATTCCTAATTTTCAAGGTTAAGAAATCTGCTTGCAATTAAAAGCACATAAAAATTTATAGAAATAGGAGAAAAAGGAAATAACTGGCAGCGTGTTACGGTCTGGACTATCAAGCTGGTTAACCCCCTGAAAGGGGGTAACTTAATGTTAACTTACATTTTCTATATACTGTTATCAAGACAAAAATCAGAGTGAAAATGAACTGGGCTTGACCCAATCAGTAAGGTAATGTTTCACCCCTTGCATAACAAACAATTTCTGGCAGGTGGCAGGTACTACAGAATCAGTATTAAACTTTTTGGCAAACCGAGCTTGTGAAGTGATTGCCAGACGCAGATGCCTGGAGTAGATCTTCAAGAGACAAAGCATACTAAAATAAAAGTTAAACAGCAAAAATAAAAACCAAACACCAAACAAAAACCAAAAAAACCAAAAAAGATTGCTTTATTGGACAAATATCACAGGCAACTTAAAGCACAATGTATGTCCAAAAGACACCTTGACCGTTACTATCATCGTCATTAACACATCTCCTTGCATGTGTACAGCACAAGCAACTCCTTTCAAGTGTTATTGTGCTTCTCCAGATAATGCAGAATACAACAATTTCTACATCAGCTTGTGAGTGAACTGGTATAATAAACTTTTAATTTATGCAATAAATTAAAAGTGTTAATGATTTATTTAATTTTGCACAACATTAATTATCACATTGTCATATCTCAAACTACATATAAATATAAGCCTAATACTTTGAATGGTGCATGTAAGAAAGTTTGTCGCTATTTTATTTCAAAAATATTAAGATGTTACTTAAGTGCTGATATATACCATAAATTGGCAAAATAAAATCTTAAGTGTTTTGTTTAGCTTTTCTAGTCATAAAAGTCTTGTCTTTGAGATTGCACGTAAGTTCTCAAAACTTATTTTTTTTTGTTGCTGACAATTGTAGCATTTTCATGGAAGACACTTCCAGAAAAGAAGCTGTGGACTTTGTGCTTTGAACTCAAAGACAATTCCTGGACCAGTTTTTCAAGCAAGGTCTGTTGCTTTCATGTTGTAAATGCTGACTTTAGGAAGAGAAACTGAAATAAATGTGGGATTAAAAACAAAAGTACCTTGATCAGTTTTGACATAAAAGACTTTCTGATTTATGTGCTTACTTAATAGCACTGGGGGAAATGTCACGAATGTAAGAAATACATGTTTTTTCTATCACCAAGACGTTCTAACTAGTCTGAGATATTTTTGCCAACTATTTTGCTATACAGACAAAATAGAAAATACAAAGAAAAATCTTTGCATGATGTCCAAAGAGTAGTAAGGACAAAACTGTTGGATTGCATCAAGGTCATGGTAGCCATGCTCTCTACTTTAGGAGATGTTTATATTTTTGGAATTAAAAAATCTTTGGCATAAACCTGCATTGACAGGAGGAACTGAAATTCAGGACTTTTCATTCCAGGAGAATGTGCTCATTTCCACAACCCAAATGCAGGGGTTTAGGTTTTCCATTAGGCCCCAAAATCTGTTCATTCTTTAGAAGAAGGAATAGAAAGAAAATGCAACTCCGTCATGCCACTGTGCATCCACCTCTGAGTGTATTATTGCTCAGGAAAGTAGAACTAAGGACCCCAGTTACACACTGTCTACCACCAGGCTGTAATGACAAGCATGTGGCTTTTTTTCAGGCTCCTAAACACATAAAAGAATTTCTGTCTATCAATTCCAGTTCTAAAGAGTGACAAAGCCACAAGCCAGTGCTTTAGTCTGAGAAAGCAACCCGAAACATGCCTCTTGGCTGGCGTAGGCTTACCTCTCTTGGTATGCTGGGCATCAAGCAACCCATGGAAAAGTTCTATTCACGTAGGTGCCTTGCTCTGCTCTGTGAATTACAGAGGCCATCTGAGGTGTCTCATTGTACTGACTGACACATTGGGGATCAGGACACATACATGCCTTTGTGAGTTCAATGGGATCGAGCATAAAATCTAAGTTGCAAGGGGGATATACATATCTTTTTCTGTCTCCAAATATTTGAAGAACTTCCAGTCTAAGTCAAAGTTTTGTGGGAAAATTAGACTAGGTTTTGAAATCCATTGTGAGGGATTTTTAGAGGTGATAAGGATGATAAGCCTGACTCAGTAGGTCTGTTATACAAGGTGACACACACAACCATAGCACCACTTGGAATCTGCGCCAAGGACCTGTTATACTTGCAAATGATGACAAGCACTGCTGTCTGTCATGTCAAGCCATATCATGTGAAACCTACTCTGCTTTGGAAAAGCTTTGGAAAAGCATATTTATTTCAAATTCAACCTTATATTTACAGTGGTTTCTTTTGCATCTTCAAGTTGAACTTTGTGTTTAATGTCTTTCCATCCTCTACAACTCAAGGCTTTCAGAGGCAAAATAGGTTTTTTGTTGTAATACTAGGTTTAGTTTAGCAGGCTGCAGCTTTCCTGAGAGCTCAGCGGAGCTGCTTAGGGCAGTATGACCATGGTCACCCTCCCGTAGTCCATTTCGGACGGTCCCGTGGTTTTGCTCTGGCAGCTGTCAGCCCTACAACCAGTGATGGCAAAGGAGGCGAGAAGGGTCTCTCCATGAGGATTTCAGAGGACTTTTAATAGTTACATCTTGTCCCAGCAACCCCCAGAAGCAGAGGGACCTCGTGTCCGGGTGCACGGCAGTTTTGTCAGATTGCAGGGGCGGTACATGGGCGGGGTTGGGGTACAGGAACCAATAGGGAGAGCCCAAGGGAGTGGCCAGGGCTAGGAGCAAGGGAAGGCTAGGGGGGGGAACGATATGGGATCAGAAAAGCAGTGGGTGAACAGGTCACCACAGTTTTTCATTTATTCCTTTTTTAAATCTCTATTTTTAAAGCATGGACAAGTGGCCAGGAGTTGAAGAGAGCTAAGACAAAGCAAAACAAATTTAAAACTGGTTGAAAGAAAAAGACAATGTATTGTCAGATATATTTAGTGGCCTGGAAGTTATTTGGCTCTTTCTGAATGCACAGGTAGCTGATTGTATAGTTGTACTGGTTTTGTCTAAGTTTCAGTATTTATTTTTACACATTTTTTGATTGTCTGACTGGCTGAGTAGGTACTAATTTCACTGCTAGGTAAAGCTCAATTTAACAAAGAACTTAAGTGTTCACTTAGCAGTAAGCACTGGGTTAGTGCCATTGATGATATTAAAAGAATTATATAAATCTTTAAAACTTAAATTGTTTTCTGCTCAGCTGTGCTGAATGGTTCCAAATTTTCCATGATTAATCTTCAATTCAGCAGAATCACAGCAGAATTTGGCCTTTGTAAAACTACATTTCACTGAAACATCTGAAAGTAATTTTTAGAAATAATTTTCTTAAAAGCCTATGGATTTCTGTATTTCTGTTCTGGACTGGTTTAAATCTCCATTATACTGACCAGCCTTATGACAAAGCAAAAAGTATTTTCAGATGTTAATATTGGAATTGTGCATTGAGTTTATGCAATACAGATGTCAGAATCAAGATCGGTTGAAACATTACTGAGAACAGAAAAGTCTATTTACTGACAAGGAATCATGAATTCTGAGCATTTTCCAAATCAGTACACTTGAAATATGATAGAGTTCAGCCAAATCAGTGGAAAATTTTCTTTTGATTTCAGTAGCTATTGCCACTTAAGAGCATAAAAATTCATTTTAAAGGATTTAAATCTTTTGCAGCCTGTTTTACAGCCAGTTTTATTTCAACAAATCTTCTGTGTCTTGATATTCATTGACTGCTCAAGACAATCTATGATTCTATAGAGTCACGGAATTTTTTGGTTGGAAGGGACCTTAAAGATCATCTAGTTCCCACTTCCTTGCCATTGAGACAAATGTCTTCTCCTAGACAGATTGCTCAAACCATAGAGTCATAGAATCATAGAGTATGCTGAGTTTGAAGGGACCCATCAGGATCATCGAGTCTAGCTCCTGGCCCTCCACAGGTCATCCCAAGAATCACACCATGTGCCTGAGAGTGTTGTCCAAATGCTCCATCCAGTCTGGCCTTGAACACTGCCAGGGAGGGGGCATCCACAACTTCTCTGGGCAACCTGTTCCAGTACCTCATCACCCTCAGAGCAAAGAATTTCTTCCCAAGATCTAATCTAAACCCACCTTCTTTCAGTTTAAAGCCAATCTCCTTTGTCCTATCACTACATGCTCTTGTAAAAAGTCCCTCTCCAGCTCTCTTGCAGCTCCCTTTAGGCACTGGAAGGTGCTGTAAGGTCTACCAGGAGCCTTTTCTTGTCCAGGCTGAACAACCTCAACTTTCAGCCCATCTTCATAAAAGAGGTGCTCTAGCCCTCTGATCAACTTTGTGGCCTGCTCTGGGCTACTATAGTACCACATAATTTTTGCCAACCCCTAGTGCTGCTTTTATCCTTTCAGAAAACTTGGTGCAGTTTTGTTTCTTCTATATAAAATACTTCTGAAAACAGAATCAAGCAGAGCAGAAAGCATTTCTAGATTTAATTGTTATTTTTTTCTTTGTTTGGTTGTTTTGGGTTTTTTTTTCCTTTTTCTTCTCTTTTATATTTTCTCTTTTTTTTCTCTCTGTGGCAGAATTCAATTATACTTTTGTATTTTGTAACATCAGGAAGAGCTACAAAACACACCAAATTGCTCTCAGGCTTATATATTAAATGAGTCAGAAGGGAGACTTAATTCCAAACACCAAATTGCTGGGATTTTTTTCATGTTCTGATAGAACAGATTATTTCAATATTGCAACACTAGATGTCATCACATCATGGTCCAACATGGTGAAATTATATTTAAGCTTTTACCAGGATACAGATGAGTGAATAATTCAAAATTAATGATTTATGTACTGGATTCTGCTGCCATTTTTCTTTTTCTTTTTTTTCTGCATGAAATATTCAAAAGCAGATTACAAGACTCTCTTAAGTATTCCCTACTAGAAATTATTTGCAAGTTTCTTTCCATTTTGTGTCCCAAAAAATGAATTTTAACTGCTCCTTTTGAAATTTAAATTCATAATTATTAGTTTTTTAGAACGTTGCTTCTGTTCCTGATTTATTGCACAACAATGTAATATGACAAACTGAAAACACAAGTGAAAATCAGAACACAAATTCAGGTCTGTTGTTAAATCAGTATCTCCAGTAAAATAACAGTTAAAATTTTAAATTCTTCTAAAAAATATTCAAACAAAAGTAAATATGAAAAACATATTTATTTATGCTAATTATTAATCTTTCTGTAAAATGCTCTTTAAAAAAAGAAGTGTTTTCCTTGACATCAGCTTCAAACAGTATAGTAACAAATATAGATCTTGACCAATGAATGATGAGTTTTTAAAAATTTTTACTGCCCAATTATTCACTTCTCAATGCAATTTAATTGCATAATTAATACTGCATATATATATTTGTGTGACTTAGGCAGAAATGACCCTGCTTATACTGGGCCTTTTACTGAGCTGCTGTAAATTCAGATCTTTTCCTTGTAGTTTTAATTGTTGATAATGTGAAAAGGGCAATGTACTTTATAAATTATTTCTTGTTATGATCTCAGGTCATATCACGGATGTTCTCCAGTCCCTGAAACAGCTGCCATTAGGTCTACCAGCTCCCTTCTTTAGCAGCGTTACTCATGTCATTCTTTTTGATTCAGAAAATAGGATATCTGGTCTGTTTAATAATGGTAAAATTGTTGTTATTTTTAATAATGTATGCAACTCAGTGCCATAATTTCCTGTACTCCAAAAGCACAGGGAATCTCCAGGGCCTTTCAGCTACCTAATACTCTTCTTTACAGTCTTCCTGCCTTCTCTACTCTCTTGTGTTCTTGCATGTTACACCAAAAGGGAAAACCCCATATCTCCATAAATTTAGTCAAATACAAACAAAATCTTTTAATGCCAATAAAACAAAAATCAGAAGGAAAATGTACAAGATTGCTGCAACATCTACTTTTAAAGCAGCTACAAGTTCTTCATTTCGTTTCTTTTGTTATTCAGGTAATTGGGAGTTCTGAAATGTATTTGTAAATACAAAAAGGGCCTTTGAATTCAGTATCTTATCTGATGAGCCTTTAACACAAAATGTAATGCCAGTGTGAGTAAAGGAAACTGAACCTTTTACTAAACCCCCTCAGACTACAGAGCAAGGCTTACTTATGTTTTTCTACTGATAACCCAATTAGCATCAAATTTGGTTCTGCAAAACAAAAGGTGGAGAAATAATCCCTGTCTAGACCAGACCATGAGGACTCAGCTGCTCTCCAGTCAGGCCCCACATTTCCTGGATGACTGGTCTACCAACATCTCTGTTTTAAAAGAAAAAGCTAATTAATCTTTTTTTCCTGAGGACAGAAAGAAAAAGTTCAGATCACAAACCTCAGTTTCACTGATAATTTCACAGCAGCAAAATCAAGGCATCCTGTTCTTACTAGTCTTTCCCATTGGTCACTTTATTCTCATGTATTCCAACACTAAGGTGTGCCACCACATTTAAGACACTTAGATAAGGATGCATGGAAAAAATACAGCACACTCTGGATGTTTTGCCGTTGTTTAGTATGCCCACCTCATGCATTTCCCTTACTAGACTGGAATTTTCTTCTTGCTTACTGGCATGAGCAATTTATTCTTTTTTTTCTTATTGTTGATGACCAATATCCATTTAAACTTAAGCCATATTTTAGATTAGTCTAAATGGTTAAGTTAATCGTAATTTTAACCATTCACATTTATTGTGTTTACCTACACCAATTTATGTGATTCAAAATAGATAAATGTGGTTGACAAATTTTGATTTTTTTAAAAATTATATTATCTGGATTTCTTTGCATTTTTTAAACTTTTTCCATTGCACCATCATTTCTCTGTCTCTAGTACGACAATTTGTGGTCTTGCACTTACTCCTAGACAGTGCAACCTGATTTCTTTTGATGGAACCACAGATGCAGGGAGCTATTCCCCAGAGCTCTTAGCTCTCAAGGCCTGTGTGCATTGGCTTATGATCTTGTTACCAGCCACTTCTTGGGCTGAAATCACTGCAAGAGCGAGTTAGTGCTCATTGCTGTTGACTGCTTTCTCTGCTGTGGTGATTCCTTAATGGGTATGATCTGTGGGGGATGGCATGAAGAAGGCAGTCACCTTGAAGAACAAAAAGGCAGAGCCAGGGTTTCTTGAAACAGATTTTGACACGTCTTTTTGCAGCCTAGGGAAGGGTAATAGAACAGTTCACTGTGATTTGCTGAATAACCTGGAACAGTGTGCCAGAGAACTATAAGTAAGAAAGGCACACGGTTATATTTCAAAGTATTACAGCATTAAATCCAACTTCCTGCTCCTTTCATGAAAAAAACCCTTCAGATTCTGCTTTATAAATATTCAGAAGATCTTGTAACAGCAACTAAGGTATGGTATATATTTAATGCTATTATTCTGATATTCTCAACTGACAAATGGGACTTAAGATATGAGGAAGTTCTCTGCCTCTTACTAATATCTCTTATCCATTTAATAGACAAAATGAGAAAGAATCTAGTTATTTACAGCAAGTCATTATATTCCTTTATATTTTGGTAGCACTTCAGTGCAAGAAGTACATTTTTATTAATTCTTTCGTTATTAGAAGTCACTTAATAAATATCTTATTCAAATATGAATAAAGAGCAAGTGTGCTAGCTGCTTAAAGCCTTGATGATTTGACACCTGATTGCCTAAATCCTGCAGATTTGTTACTGTTCCAGTAACTGATCATGCTTATAAATAGTTCAATAATTAAAGTGTTTCCGTTTCAGGGATGCAACATCATGCTCTTTATTGAGCTTCTAGACATAAACATTTGATCCTAATCCTCACATAGGAGCATGTTTTCCTATATGAGGATTGGGTGTAGAAGCTAATTCTCTCACTGCTACTATAAAAAAAAAGGGAAAGAGAAAGAGAAAGAGGAAGAGAAGAGAACAGAAGAGAAGAGAAGAGAAGAGAAGAGAAGAGAAGAGAAGAGAAGAGAAGAGAAGAGAAGAGAAGAGAAGAGAAGAGAAGAGAAGAGAAGAGAAGAGAAATGGTTTTTTTTAAATCAGTCTGAAACTTTACTGCAATAGCAATTCATAACTATCTGCCATTAAACTCTCCTGCCTTTGAGCTTTGACAGATTTCTGGAATGCTGGATGACAGTCATATGAACTCTTAAAATAGTAGCTGAAGGATGAGGAAAAAAAGTAGAACCCAATCCTGTCATGGAAACTGAGTGGGTGCAAGGATCTAAGAGGCTATTACAAACCACCTCTGTCTGCAAGAGGCATTGATGACACAAGCACTGACAGAGGGGAGAAAAGAACCAATTCATAGTAAGAAATTTTCACTCATGATAAAATTCAGAATGTCACTCAGATTTTATCTGTACCTCATGTATGAAATACAAAAAAAACCCCCATCTTTATAAATGCTTCTGCTCATGCTGGTATTGTATATACAGACCTAGCCCTCCAGGAGTTTCCAGTCTGATTGCATTTCATGCACTGTTTCAGCTTTACAGCCATTGTTTTAGTCAAGCAGAAAAATCCTTTTATTGTGTATTTAACTATTTTCATATTGCAGGATTGAAATATAGAATATTTTCATAACAACTGTTTTGTCTTCCTCCTTTCAGGGAGTTTAGCAGATGACAAAGTTATGGATGCAATTGTGCTGACTTTACTGTTATCATTTAATTCATGCCTGTGATTTCAACTATTACCTGCATATGAGGGCTACTCCTCCATATTTCTGTATTGTACCAGATCCCAAGTTAAAAGTATTCTTTATTTTGAACATAGTGAGGAAGAGTTTACATTGATATGGTTATATTTTTATAAGTTTCTCTGACATAAAAGTAGCCAGTTTATTTAGATGTGAAAGAAAGATTGAAGAAAGAAAAAGAAAAAAAAGAAAAAGAAAAAGAAAAAGAAAAAGAAAAAGAAAAAGAAGAAAAAGATCATTTGGTTCAAAATCCACACTCAGTTCACTTAGAACTGGTCCCTGAATTAAAACTATTTTGTAAACAAATGTGAGGAAAAAATATCATCAGCCATTTTTAATCTTTTAAATCAATTTTAAATGCCTATAAAACATGTCACCCACATTGGAATTATTTCCAGCTCACCCTTTGTGGATTGAGTTCTCATTAACATATAAGCTATTCTACTTCCTTTCTATTAAATTCATTTTTGTCTTCACCTCAACAGTAAGGTGTGTAAACCTTTTGGGACTCCTTTGTTTGTATGAAACTTGCTCTCCAAGTCAAAAAGGCAGTACTGCTCATACATCACGTATACACCAGTCAGGCAGAAATATGTAAGGTGAACAGTTATAATTGCTTTACATAAAGTAGTACCATTTTTACCATGTATTTATATGCCTACATTAATCCATCTTTTCTAGGCAATAAACCAATCAGTATTAAAATGCAATGGAAAAAAACTGTATCCTGCTATTTAAATGTCCCAGTGTTAAGAACCACAGGGAATTCATCATCATATCACACGTGTGGGGTCCATGTAGAGGGTCCATCTCCCTTTTGACCTCATCAGGCACCACTGTGGCAGTTTTGAAGTGTCCTGACAGAGCTCAAGCACGGACTAGCCTTCAGGTAGCTATTCCTCTGAGTTCAGGACTGCTCATCCATGTGGACAGAGTGGAGCACACTGTTAGACCTCTTGGACAAAATAAATGCCTAACCTATTAAGACTGGATACATGTCAAAGGCTTGGAGAGAGTACAATTTTGGTACTTGTCTCAAAACATGTGTGACTCCTGTTTTAGTTACCTATATCCATTTTTTTAACCTGTTTTCACTGTGGTAATTGAGTCTGGTCCACCCTAATTACAACAGTACCAATAAACTTTCATAATTTTCCTCGTTTCATTAAGATCTCTGGAAAACCTTTCATTACATCTTTGAGAGTTAGCATATAGCTCATTTCATTGATGAGATTTCTACATATTTTCTACCAATAAGATGGGATGATATACACTAGAACAAGACATTATTGGCCATTATCCATATATTTAGCTCCATCTTTACAACTAGGCTGGCTGCCCAATGAGGTAGCAATAATGCCATCACTTTAAAATGAAATTTACTGCTACATTAATGAGACTAAAAAAGATATCAACTAACTGTTTTTGTCCTTCTGTTTGCCAAATAATAGTAAGGCACAGTTTATGAACTCTGTGGGAGCTTACACTACAAAGCTGTGCCTTGCACAGCTCATACAGAGCCATGTTGTCTGTTGATGTAATCACCATGCCAGAACTAATTAAACTCAAAATGACATTTTCTGGTATTGCAAAGTTCTATAAAGAAGAGCAAACTGTATCTGATCAGAAAGACTCTTGCCCAAAATGTCTTCACATACATAAGGTCAGATCTGGCTCACTTTTCTGAAGCACAGTAAATGTAATTTTTCCTTTCAGCTGTTAAAAATCAATTTTAAAAAAATGCAATCTGTGCAAATCAAATTATAATAAAAAGACAACTATAATTTAAGAATGTCGTATTCTTAGTTTATCCTTTGTCCTTACACAATGGCAGATTATGGTATGGGCATTTCAAATGCACAGGGCTGGTGGGAGATTTTAATATTTTAAGACATAAAATCATTAATTTTGCAAAAAGTCAAGGCTGAAGGGAAGTTATCAGTTAAAAAAACTTGTAGCAGTGTCTGTGTGAAAAAAACTACTGGGCATTTGCTCTTCCGCCCTGTCAGTTTGATTGTTCATCAGTTGTCTGGGAAGCTTGCACTGGTGTAAGAAAGGGACTTTGTAAGAGCCTACAAAGGGAATGTGAGTAAGCAAAGCTTGGATTATAGACTGGGCTGGTAATGCATAGTAAAGTAGAAAATGCAGTATTCACATATATATTCATGTATATACATGTGTTAATACAGGAGTAGAGAAAAAACCCTCCTTGTCAGCTGACTACTTACCAATGTGTTATTCTACAGTGGAAATTGTATGGTTTAAAGCCTTAAAAATTCCTTACAATTTTCATTGAAATAAATGTTAGAGAAGACAGTAGGGAACTCAAGGGCAACATTCTTTTTGAAGAGCCAGCAGGCAAAAATTGGATCAATTTGTTTAGTACAACATTATCTTTAAACTGATTATCCAGCATGCAAATATAGCAAACAAACTAACTAATAAATCTGGAACAAATTTAGTAATATATTAAGACTAAAAAAGTCTAAAATCCATTCAATTTATCAAACCCTTACCAGACAATAGAAATGTTGATTCGAGTGAAATGGATTCTGCCCCTCTGCTGAGCAGTATGAGGTACATGGCTCTTGCAGCTGGCAAATGAAGAACAAATCAATGATGTTGAAATGAAACCTATCTTAAATATAACTATGTTGTTGATACACACCAGTGTTCAAACAGGTCATAATGCAGTCATCTATCACAAGGTATTTACTCTGTAGCAATGTTTTGTTCTGAAAAAAATCTTTTCAAGGGCTGATCTATAGATTTTATCTCCTAATACCTGTAAGTGTTTCACTATCCAAAGTCATGGACAGTCATTTTGACAGTAAGTATTTTTAAAAATTATTATTTTATTTGCTCATAAGACAAACAAACAAACAAACCCATGGGAAATTGTATGTGTGTGACTTCCAGAAATTATTGTTTTTGCCATTATGCCCTGATGATTTCACAAGAGTGACTATTTCACAGGATGTGTTTTACAGAAAGAAATTGCTTCCTAAGCTGTGTAAGTTTCATATGTACCTTTTACATGGCGAACAGTCACAATCAAAAGATTTGATATTAGGTAAATAAAATGGGGGTAAAAAAGGAAAAAGTACCTACCAGGTGTGGGGGAGTTGTGTTTTTTTCCAGTGGAATGAGACTGACCCTTGAATCTTCCATAAGACACGGCAGAATTATCAAAGACTAAAACGTATTTTCAGCCCTACCCCTTTTATATAACTTATGCTTATTAGCTTGAACTAGAAGAATCCTTTTAATCAATCTTATTTCAAAACCATACAGATTTAAGACATATTAATCAGCATTGCAGATCAACTCTCAAAATATCATGTTATGGAATTTGATTGTTATTAAGAAATAAAGATACTGTGATTTACTGTTTCATTTTTTGCAAATATCTACTCAGAAAACTTCTCCCATTATTTTAGGTGTCAGACTATTCATGAACAGTCTGATATACATTCTAATGTTTTAATTCAATATCTTTATTCACAATATGCAAGCCAAACATTTTTTTGCATTTTTTTTTGCATTTTGTTGGATATAACATGACATAATCCATGACGCTAGGTCAGCAAAGTTGTATTTTTTCTCACTTCCTAGTTACATGAGGGAATAATTAAAAACCAGATACAGCCATCTTTAAAAGCTGATGTGCCTCACTGTAATTAGAAGCTGAGTCTTCTAGGTTGAAGGTACTTTCTTATTGGTGACATCTTACAAACAAGACAAGGGCTCCCAGCTTTTACCTAATCTAATATTCTATGGTCATTCTTTTTGTGTCATTTTTCCAGGTGCCTTTTTGCAGATTTCTGAGTCTGTATAAGCTTTTACTTCTACAAAAATTAATAAAACTGCTGAAAATACATGGAACAGATGATTTACAAATGTTTCTGAAGTTATGTAAATGCTAATTCATTTTTATAGTGTATGTAATGAATTCTACCAATAGCAAACTAAATTCTATATTTCTTTGTAAAAATAATAACTAAGAATTACTTTGTTTTCCTATTCAGATGCTGTAGTGTAAGTCCTTTTGAACCACCTTTATGGACCTTTAAAATGGTATGTTGGTATCAAAAGAGTTTGTGTATTTTTGTAACACAAGTTTATTGGTTTTCATGAAAACACATGTGGGCGACAGTTTTAAATAATATCAGTCAAGAGCTTTGCTCATATTTTTGGGTCAGGATCAAGTGCAGAGTAGAACAGAGAGTTTTTTAGTGCATTTTAGTCAAGAACAGAGACTCCAAACAAGAAGAAAGCACCTGGTTGTGTCATTCTCTCACCTAAATTGTCTAAATGTATTCAGGAGAACATTTTGACACAAAACTTGCTTTTTAATATAATGGTATTTTGTTTTCACCTTACCCCAAATTTGCTTTCCTTTTGCAGCTGTTATGCTGCTGTTGTCAAAATAGAAAATGCCTAAAATAATAATAAAACCAGATATTATTTTTAAAGAGGAAATATATTTGATTGACATCTGAAATATTATAGAGGTATCTCTATAAATACAAATAGATAAAAGTCTTGAAAAATATGATTCAGCTGTGTCATTTCTCTGTGTTTCTCTTCTCCCCTAGAGAATGAACTTTGGATTTACCCTCTGGAATACAGTGCTGGGAAAGCTCAGGAACTATCATCTTCTATCCTGAAGTCCAAAAAATCTGTAACATCCATGAAGCACAGAAGCAATGCTTCTAAAGAAAAATCTGTATTCTGGTGGAAAACTTATTTAATTTTTTTTTTTTTCAAACACCACATGTACACAGTTCCCATGCCGCAGTCTATTACATAGAGGCAAAGTTTTTGAAATGAAAATGTCTGACAGAGTAAAGATCTCTGATCAAGGGCTTATTTCAGGGATTTTAATGTGCTGAGAATTAAGAGGTTGCATTGGCTAAAAAGGCAGAGCTGTCACTCCCTCTCTTTGCAATATCAGACCATTCTTTAGGCATTTCTTAGACCATATGTGGCTTCAACAACCTTATCTTAGTATAAAAATCTGAGATCACTGAACAAAAATTAGAGTCCAAGCTTAGATAAGGGTAACACTTCCAGAGATCAATCAACTAGTCCATTATATAGTGTGTGAGGCTAAAGAAATTATAGTCATAGATCAAGGCTGGGAAAAAAAGTATTAAAGAATTTACAATCAGTGTGGTTGATAAGACCTTTTTAGCAGTGTTACCTAAACAAACACAGAAAAAGTCAACTGAAGCTTTTTATTTGAATATGGATTTAATATTTCATGTGGTGTTAACTGATACCAATATTTTGGTATGTGTTTAGGCATAACTCAGTAAAGAGATTCTGGGCTTATCCATCTCCTGTAGCCAAAGATATTATGCTCTTCAGGAGTCTTGGCTGTTACAGCATTTCTACCAATTCAGTACACATATCATTTCATTCTGCAAATATACAACATAAGAAAAAAGTGGGAGAAAATTAATAGTGACTGAAAGAATCCTAAGTAGTCCATGAATAACTAAAGTGGGGAATTGGTGAAATTGTCATAGTCATCAGAGGGTAAAGCTCTAAATGGTTTTACAAGGAAAGCAGTGAGAGAATATGGCAACCAGTTTTAAAATGTAACCACAAAAATTGCTGAACAAGGATGTTTGGAGTGATTGCTTAGATGAGATCACTCTGGAAAATCCTTTAACCATCTTAAGAAATAAAATTGCAAATAGTTTTTTTCTCTTTGTTTAAAGTCCTATAAAAAAAATAGATAAAAATGCCCACCCAGCACACTGTTATGATTAAATAAAATGGACAGACCTTTTTATATTGGACACTTTTTCTTACACAAAATGCAAATTCATGAACTGAACAGCTGCATGAAAAATATATTTTTGTATATATTAACCCTATAATTATTAGTAAATGCATATTGTGTTTTGTGTGTGTTCCATCTATATGTGTAGAATATTATGGGCTTTATATACTAGATATATAGCTTGCATATGAAGCATGAATTTATATGTCAGGAGACATGGAACTGAGCAGTACAGATCAGGTAATACAAGAGAAAAGTTACCTTACTGTGGAGTCTCCTTGCTCATGATATTTTGCCATCTTTTGGTCCTCACAACCTATCAGCTCCCCACTCTAAATCTCTGGCTGTAGAGGTTAGGTGATAAGGCAGGCTATCCACTGCTTTTCTTCACCTACTTGTATTTTTAAGGCAGTGTTAGTAAGGGGAAATGTGGGTTATGCACGTGGAAACACAAAGGAGTGTTTTAGCTTCTTGCTGCTTTATTTTTATTTTGTCCTTTTGTGTGTGTTCATATAAGACCACTAAAGGGATTTTAGGCTATGACTGTCAGAGAAATTTCTATTTCCAGAGACGATGCTAGATATAAGAAATAATTAGAATGTAAGAAAACTAAATCGAAACAGATTCATTTGCAAAGAAGCAACCAAAGCTGTCAAACGACAGCCTTCACAGAATCATCTGTGAAACATTCACTTTGAAGTTCACCAGCAAATGAAATAATAGTCTGTTAAGGGGATTGTGATTTAGCCAAGGGTGTGCTGGCCTGCTGGTGACTGACATCTGATAAGCAGTAAAACTGCACTACACTTCAAGTGGTGGGTTCTTGCTTTCAGTCTGATGAGGTTATCTTATAGCCAAGTCACTTCATAGTTCTCTTTTCTGCTACTCTCAGACTGAAAAGCTGCAAGATTTGTTCTTACTCTCTTAATCCTGGAAATGAAATTTTTGGGGAGGATGTGTAGATGTAACACATAAGAAAGAGTTTTAATTTCATGTAATTTCTTGTATATTTTAGAAGAAATTTAAAGACCTGTCTGTTCTGCAATTACTCTTGACAGAGTATGACAATAAAAAGTTTCACGAGGCCTACCAGAGAGAAAGAAACTAAACTGAAAGGGGCTTAAGTTCTTCTAAACACTCACAAAAAAAAAACAAACAAACAAACAAAAAAAAAAAACAAAACAAAACAGGAATACAGTGATATACAGTGATTGTGTGGCTTTTTGTCAGGGTGAGGAAAAATGATTTATGTGTTTACACTACAATCAAGAACGTTTTCATCACTTGTGTAATACAATGTTATCTCGATAAACTATTCTGTGAACTTAACAGAAGAACATACCTTTCAGTGAAAAAGTTAGTAACTTTAACCAAGATGTCACCTGAGATGTCAAAAAGAAAGTCGGGATGTGTCTCTTTTAAAATAGTGTCAATTTAATTTGTCTGTGAAGTTAGTTGGAAAAAAATGTATCATTCAGAATAAAAATGGATTCAATTCTATCAGTCAAGGGTCTAAAACCAAAATCTAATGCAATTTTGGCTTTTTACTTAGGAAAACAAAATTAAATTGAGGTTTTGTACCACTCGAAACATGGTACCATAAGTCTCATGCCTGAAGTTATCCAGAACGCTTTCACCATAGCCTCTTTAGGTCAGCCCTGCAGGACATTTCCACAGTGCTTGTATCCATGTAGAAATCTTTTCTTCTTTTCTGAGGTGGTAAAAGTATCAGACATGCTATCATTAAAAAATATTAATGCAAAAATGCAAGTGCTGAATTGAATATGAGTTGCTGCTATTGTACGACTCTTGAAACCAGGTCATGCCCATCTACAGAGAAAACAAGTTTACCTGTGGGTAGATTTGTCAAATGCTTTAGGTATGTTCAATTCTTGAACACAGGGGTACTTTGGTATAGACAAAATCTTCATTTGACTAAACAACTTCAATCTTGTCGGTTATCATGGTAAGGATGAGAATTTTCTCGTCCTGTGTTGTTTGCATAATAAGACTGAAAGGTGCATTTCAGGAGTCAGTGAACATTTCCCGGGAGATAGGTTATCACATAAGATGAGCTCTCTAACAATTTTGATACTAAAATTTCTATAAATTTTAACTAGCTTAGGCTTTTCCATCCTCCACTTATCTTCCTCTCAAACACATACCCTGTTGGTATACTTTCTCTCTATGGAGAAATACATGTTTATGCTAAGAAAAAATTAAACCACCTGGTATAAAAATAGTTGTTAAAAGACCTGACAATTTATTTCACACTGCATTCTAGTGAGACAAAAGTAAAGCACAGACAAAATAACACTTCCTTTTGCAGATATGAAAACAATTTCACTGGAAATAGGTTCTGTCATAGCACTTGATAAAATCTTTCATATTGTGAAAAGTAAGCCCTTTTTCTCTTTTTTTTTTTATTTTCTGGAATCCTGTTTCCAGGCAAAAAGATGCAAAGTTCTGCCAAATATAGTGACTTATAATTTTGTTAAAAAAAAAAAAATGTTGGTTTGGGGTTTTGGCTTGGCTAGTTTGTTTTGGTGGTTGATTGGTTGGTTTGTTGGGGTTTTTTTTAATGTGGGCATTTTACAACATTTCAGGTGGTGTTTATCCAGCTTGAATCCAGCTTGTCTAGGATTTTTATCTTCAGCTTTAAAAATCTAGCATCAACACTGAAACTCGTAGATTTTTGGTCTGAGTTTTTCATCTTAGAACACAGATGATAATGCCATTGAAATTATGTGTTATTTGTGTCCATTTTACATTAAAAATGTCATCTATAATTTAACATATTGATGAGACACAGCTTGTTCACTGGTCTAGTTCAGTTCCCGCTCTAGAAATTTTCTTAACAATAAATTAATTAATATAGATAACAAGTGTAAATATTTAGTCATATCTGCTAAGATATGCTTGAGTAATAAAATTATCCCAGGAAACAAACAAGTTAAATTTTAATAAATATGACAGTAGTTAATCAGTGCTTTCACAAATGGGAGCAAACATTGGAAAGTGACTAGAGGGAAGTGCTTGGGGTATAGTCCATGTGTAAGTAACATGGGAAGAGTCACACCTTCCATACCAGTGGTCCTTCTTTTAAACCTGATTTCCTATTCCTGATCATTTGCTGAAAAATACTTTCTTCAAGAAGTATCTGTTTTAAAAATTTAAATACCTTATAAACTTTATGAGCAATGATAAAAATAAACAGCATCTGTTACAAGCCAATACTTGCCAATGTCAGTAGTAAAACTTGAATTAATAGCACTCTAAGTTTTATAATGATGAGCCAGAAGTGCTAGGTGGAATCCAGATTAATCCTTATTTCACTATTTCTGAGTTTTTCTGGTTTGAAGAGAATGTTTTGTTATAAATACAATCGAACCATTATTTGGTCTCATTTAACTACTGCTGGAGTAATCAGAATTCAAAATGCTTACAATGACCAAAGGATTAAACAAAATCACCTTTAGAGTTCCTCAGAAATACTGCTTATTTTTTTTCCCGGGATGCTTTTAGATAACAGCTCTTTTTCCTTCTCTTTGTACATTTTGTAGTTTACTGGAGTCCAGAGCCTTGAACAAAAATTTTGGGAATACAGGGAACAAAGAGAAGATGAAGAACTTATTGTTATCCAGGTGATATTTTCTGCGTGGTCTTGCATATTCCATTCAGTTTCTAATACGTGGCCTGTGCTCTCTTTATTGGATTTTAGGCTGCTTTTTTCAAAACTTACATGTTCTAGGCTTTTTAGGTCAGTGCAAGTGTTGAACAAGACATTGATAATGATGCATCAACTTCACTTTTAAGGATGGTATTAAGGCCTGGAGGACCACTGACCTTCCCTATGTCACTTTTTGGGTTATTTTACTTCCAGAAGATGCATTACAAAACTCACTATTGTGTTGGGATCTTCTGCAAGCTGTTTAAGTAAGATATTTCCTTGGGTTTTAGATATTATTCCATTCACTCAGCACTCAACTACTTCATTGGTAGCAGGGAATTGTCAGGATGGCAAAGCACACTTTCAATCCATTCTTTAAAGCAGACCTTTATTTTTAACAGTACCTTCTCTGTTTATGCTAGTACTTGTACTTACATACTATTTGTATTTACTGCCCGGTTAGGGGGTATTAGGAGAGTTTATGAGCTTCTAAACAAATGTATTTAGTTCATGCTCTGCAGAACACTATAACACCTACTTAATGGTAAGTAGCATTACCTACATGGCCACACTTAAAGCCTCATAAAACTTGAGTATGTCTATAACTGTCCTGTAGTACCAGCACCTTAATTCAGTTTGGAATATGCATAACTACCCTCTATAGCAGTGTGTGGGTGGTGACACGTAGAGAAAACCAGGTCCTCAAATGACACCTCTTCAAATGGTCCAGCCTGTCAAACAGCACCAGTGAAATCAGGAAGCTACATGACTGACATCAGCTGAGAATTTGGTCCAGAAAAAATAGACAATAAAACTACAAAATTATAATTCATAAGTAACTTATTCTAGAAACTCAGGCCCGTAATAGCAATCACTGATATATGCACATCTGGCAATGAATAGGAAAGAAATAGAAAATCATCTGGAAACTTTTTTGTGGAAAGTGCTTACTAAGGAAAAATGAGGTTTACAGTAAGTCAAGTAAAAATTAATCCACATGAAAAGACACATGTGAGTAGGTAAAGCAAACAGCCTATTTTGGGTTTAGATATTTTTAAGAACCAATCCTAAAACTGTGCAGTCCCTCTCAAGCCACTGATAATAAAAATGTTTAATTTTTTGATTCAGATGTATTTTATTTCACTATTTCCTGTGCTTTTCTTCTAACTTAAAAAAAAATATATGTGTGCTACAAGTTGGAAGCATGTGCTGAAACACTTAAACCAAGTTATGAAAACTAGCTATCCCTACAGCTTCTCAAGTTATAACCCATCTTCCTCCTTTTGCCCCATCACAAAATTCATAACATTTTTATGGGATCAACTCTTCAGACTGAAAGGATAGCCAGCCATGACAGGGAGAAATCTGGGTGGCTGCACATAGATATCCAGTGGAATTTTAGGCATTTTAGGAAAGCCTGCTTGGGTTCCAGTTGCCATTTCAGAAGGAGGTAGCACTCCTCTGGGTCCTGTGCCATAACTTCCAGCAGTGTGATACTTCAAACAGCATCAGGAGTATACATATTAGGACCTTGTTAGATAATAGTTAAATATTAAACTCAAAGTTTAAGACCTTCCTGTAAAACTGGCCTACAGTTCATGATCATGCAAAGTGTCACTGAAAAAAAAATAGCATAAAATCTGGCTCAACATCAGAGAAAATATTTGCTGGCTTCAAACTGTATAGGGGTTTCATATTAAAATTAATACTCAGCCAGTATTGGTAGTCAGTCAAGATTATATTTAATAAAGAAATACATCCCTCCTACACAAAATGGACTGAGACCACTATAAAATTATCTGCATTTGGATAGAGTAGCAGACAGCTCTAAGTATTTATATATCTGAAACAAGAGATTGTAATGCACAAAGTACAGATAAAAAAGTATTAGTGCTCCTGAGCATCCCATCAGTGCATCCATGCAGTACTTGAATGTGTCAGCTTGCTTTGCTCTGAGACTGAATCAAGTTATATCTATAACATTAGAAGTGGGATTAGCATAGTCTTCTGAAATATAGCAGTATTATAACACTCTCTTGTCTCTTTTTTGTCTTTTTTTTTTTCCTTTGGAAATACGAGACAAGATACATGATTCATCAGAGTGGAATTTCCTTTTTCTCAGAATATCCAAACATATCATCAACATATGATACTACTAAAAGTGGGTTCAAAGGGCTAACTCTGATAATGAACTTGAAGAGAAAGTAATCTTGGCCACTAAGATAGGAAAAAAAATTTCATCTTGTGGGAATTTTAAAGTAGAATTATCTACAATCTGTACAGTGGGGAATACACCTACAATGATCTTAGCAAGAAAGACTGAATAATTCATCATCTATTTCTTTCACAGGTGATGAACTTTTTTGTCAGAAGAGATTCATGTTTTTCAAACTGTACAATTAAAACAACAGAAGCTTTGACCACAAAGCCCTAATTTGCTGATACTGTGTTTAATAGCAATATGTTAAGAAATCTAAAAGAAATAAGGTATTTCAGTTTTATCTTTGTATATATATATATACACACACATGCAAATAATGAAAGAACAGCAATTTTAGCAAAGTTAATAAAGGTTTACCTTGGAATAGGAGGTAATACCTAGAGTAATGATAAATATGAAAACTGCCAGTCAAGTAATATGTGAAAAGAGGTTAATAGCAACATAAAGGACACAGCAAGACCCTTAAAACTCAGAGGCTGTATAGGCTAATACTCCCATTTTAAGACTCAGAAAAGTTCTATTCCAGGAGCTTCAGATGCAAGACCTGGAAATAGTGAATTAAAAATAAAATGTTATGTTATAGAATTAGTGCCGAAAATTAAATTAGTGGAAAAATGAATCTTTTTCCTGAGCTTGCTCTGTTTCGTAGTTACACTGGGTTTTTTTCTGGATGGAGCTGAACAAGCCATTACACTGCAAGAAAACAAGTGGGGCAGTTTCCTGGGAAAAAAGTTCAACTAACAATTAAAATCATACAGGATTTGTCTTTAATAGTGAAATGAGAGAAATATCTCCAAAGGACAATTATTTTTCTTGTATCTTAAACATCTATCTTTATTTATCTTTAATGTGCTAAATTGCCATCCAGAGGTGTCTATCTCATCACTGACTTCACAGAGAGGCCGACATAGCCTGAATGCTTCCCTGGGGATAGCCAAAGGGAAAAGAGGAAGTCCCACTATAGAGTCTCACTTGGGTGCCTTCAGATGCCTGAAACTAGTCATGAGACTCAATCCAACCCTCACTCAGAAGTCATCTTTATTCACCAGAACACAATGCTACTATTTTTATCATGCTGTTTCAGTGTAACATATTAATACCTTAAAAAATTAACTTAGTTCACAGAACTGTGGTGAATAGTTTTATTTTTGTCTTTCAGAGTAATTAGTTGTGAGGCAAGTTGAAAAGACAAATTTCCTTCTGCGCTCAAACATTTATTTTAATGTCTCTAGGTTACTTTGCAAGGAAGCTGTGTAAAACTATAGTTTTTCCAACTTTCTCATTAACTCCAAAGTCTTTTGAATTTGCAAGGTTAGAAGCTTGGATACATTTACACTGAATAAATACAGGAACAGCTATTAAAAGTAAGTTAAAATAAAATGAAAATTAGGTCAACAATTTGTTATAGACTGAAAACTCTCACAGAAAAAGGGATATATTTTCATATGGCAGAGTGTATATAATATGTGTGTGAGTGTGTGTATACATATATATGAGACGAAAATTTGCAAGAGCTATTTAGGCAAAAAATAGAGAGAAGGGCTTTAATGTATTTCAATATTCAGATGCATCCATCCTATTACAATGTATCAGCATCCTTTCAACAGTGGATACAGTTATTGAAAAAGAAAATACTGTGAAATGAAGGACCAGTGGAAGCTCGGCTCTTTCAATACACTGTCAAAAAGATCATAAAATCAATTATATGTTTTACTTTTC